>NW_028222400.1:0-7500 GCF_056783735.1 Eptatretus burgeri
TTCTCCGATACCAGTGCCGCGAGGAGGGTGATGGATTTGTATCGCACGACCTGACACCAGTGTTACGGTATTCGCGCCCGCCGGCGTGCTGACGGCCACGTAACTCGAATCGCGGCACGTCGCCCACCGGACGGACAATCCAGTTGTGACCCTCTCGGACTAACGCCGGGAACCAGTCACGGGTGGACCTTTCGGTCTCACCGCGATCGAGCCAATCAGCCCCCGCGTGGGATAGGGTTGCTTGCCAAATTCGACCTACCTCAGTACCCACACGGAGGGTAGACCGGGCGATCACACCTCGCCGCAGGTCGACTTCGGACACGGGCCACTTAAGCGACCCGTTCCGTACTATCGGGATAACTGAGCGGTGTTATCGTCGGCCTCGACGGTTCGATTAATTATCGGGCGTATTCAGCCCACTACCAACCCTTTACGTGAAGCCAGATGAGGATTCAATGAAAGAAATGACGAAGCGAAGCGGGAAACAGTTCAACACAAAGCACATTTATTTGCGATGAACGGAAAGCACACATATTCAATTCCACCAAAAGCACATAGAAAAAAAGAAGAAACACAATGCAATTTTACACAAAAAGCAAATGCGACAATGCAGATCTAATACCGATTACGCGAGCACACGGCAACACTTATACAATTCTACTTCACAGACGGCGCCGACAACACATACCCAAAACCAAGAAAAAGAAAAGAGAACCCTCAAGGATGAGGCGGGCCTGAGGCCGAGACCGGGTCGGGCCTACCCGTCTGGTGATGAGACGCGGAGCGGCGATGGTGCCTCAACTCCGCGGGCCTCGCGGACAGTGTCTGGTAGGGGGTGGGAAAGGGGCCCCCTTGGTCGCACTATCTCAGCGCGGGGGGAAACAGGAGGGGGTTGCTGATGCTCGGGGGAAAGGAGGATTTCTACTCTGCCTCGAGTCCCGCGCCGAGCGTCTCCACTTCGACCAGGTCGCGCCGTCGGCCTCCCTGGTGTGCAGCTCCCGGCACGACGCGAGCACCCCCTCGTCTGCCCTCGCCGCCTCTCCACAGCTCCGTCCCCTTCGCTCCGACTCCAACGCACACGACGACGACCAACTCCTTCTTGCTTCTTCTTCCCAACTCCACCGGCTGCGAAGTCTTAACTCTCTTGACTGACGAACGCGGTCGCTTATATAAGCCCCGTGGCTTCGCTCTCTCATCTTTGACCCCCTGCCTTCGACCTTTCACCTCGCTCCCCATTGGCCCGAGAAAAAGTGGGCGTGAATGCATTTTGATCCATAAATTTGCATATAGCGACCGCCCTCCAACGCCCTGGAGGCGGGGCCAAATCGCCCCTCGCTCACCGATTGGACGGAACAAAAGTGGGCGTGTGTCGTTTTTGATCCGTTTTTGAAGCGGAAAATCCGTGGTTTTGTACACGCTGTTCGGTGCGCGCCCTGCACGAGTCCAACACCGGTACCCACAAGCGGCGCAAGAACGGTGGCGATGCGACGGTTGCGAGGTGTGACGTGAAGCGGCGCCGCGGTGGGTGGTTGATGTTGTGGTTGGTGGTGGTAACAATGGCGGTTGGTCCAAAATAAAGATAGTAAAAGAAAAACAGCTATCCTGAAGAGTCGCAGCACGCATAAATGACATGTATTCCCACTAGACAACGGGTTTGGGCCTAACTACACATATACTTATGGAGATATCTCACCTCAGGGACCTGAATGGTGGTTTGCGAATTTGGTAACCACAACTATATATATATATATATATATATATATATATATATATATATATATATATATATATATATATATATATATATATATATATATATATTATAGAGTATAATCATAATGTGATTTAATCTTCTCATCCCCAGGGTTCGCACAAGACGTTTCGCATCAAACGCGTCCTGGCAAAGAAGCAAAAGCAAAACAGGCCAATCCCACAGTGGATTCGCATGAGGACTGGGAATACGATAAGGTAATGGTGAAGGTGGCCACGTCTGTGCAGTTTTGATGTTCATGCTTGGTTTATGGTTTTATATTTGGGCACATGGATAAACAGTAAACCTTCAAATATCGTGGCGGTTTGGTTTCTGGAAAATGCCACAATAGTTGAAACCAAGAGCTAATGCAAAATGTGGGGTTTGCTTCCTGGGCTTTGAGAAAATGGAGGAAAATTGGCGGCAGCCAGAAATAAATAAATCTCAATTGAAACGAGAAGGGTACTCGGTTGAGCACATACCTTTGCTACGTAAAGCCTGAGCCGTGAGAACATATTGGGCCAAATACATTTTTGAAACTTCATGCTATACAGTTCAATGTCGTTTTTGGCCCTATCTCTCAATGGTGAAGAATCACTAAAAAAAAATTAATTCTCGAGAAAGATCCGGATCTTCACCAAAATCGAATAAATTAGTCCTTCTGGCACACCCAACCTGTCCAAGTTTCGTCCAAATCCGTCCACAACTTTTTGAGATATTGTGCTCTATATCGGTTTCGCCAATCTCTCAATGGTGAATAATCACTAAATTATCAGACCCGGATCTTTGCCAAAATTGCATCAATTCTTCTTTGTCACTTACCCCACTTGTCCACTAAGTTTCGTCCAAATCCATCCACAACTTTTTGAGATATCCTGCACACAAGTAGACAGACAGAAAGGGGTGAAAACATAACCTCCACCTTCGATGGTGGAGGTAACTAGATGGGCACTCTATAAAGTGCATACCTCCGCCACGCAATGCTTGATCCAGTGGAACATATCAGGCCGAAGAAATTTTTGAAATACCATGCTATATATATATATATATATATAGTTTTTGGCGTCATCTCTCAATGGTGAAGAATCACTGAAAATTTAAAAAAATTTCCTATCTGGATTTGGATCTTCACCGAACATGAAAGAATTCGTCCTCGTCACACACCCAACCTGCCCACCAAATTTCATCCAGATCTGTCCACAATTTTTTGAGATGTCCTGCTCAGACGCGTGAAGACAACCTCCTTCCACCTTCGGTGGCGGAGGAAATAAAAACAAAGCTTTCACCTTTTAAATTTTTTAACACTAACCCTAATACAAGAGTGAGATGATGTCGGGTGGAGGTTCGAAAGATGTGGATGTAGAACTTGCGATGGCTGATGGATCAGCTCGGTCCCAGATGCCTTGTGGAATCGTTGATAAATCCGCAATGGTTTCTCCCGTACACCAGTTCACTTAGACTTCTTTTCTTTTTTTTCCTCTTTGGTATTTGATCCAAACATTAAGCACTTTTTCCATCCTTTCAAGAAGATCACGGTACTGGAATGACACTTTTGCATTTTTCTGGCACAGATATTTGACTCCCATTTACCAGTATTCATTTATCCTGCAATGGTGGCCCACAGATGCAGCACAAACCTCTTGCAAACGTATCTTAACTTTTTTTTCTTTTTTTTTTTTAAAGTGCAATGTCATCACTTTTCTCCGTCTTTTTGCACAATGTTGTTCATTGTTTTATGTTTGGACACCATTATTAACTGTTGTGCAGTTACAAGATGTTGTAGATATCGAATTGCAGGATCTCTGTCTGTCATTTCCTGTTCGATTGCGATTCATTAAATTTAGCTTTGTTCCCGTTTGTTAGTCTGATGAATGCAATTAACGCTGCACAAGAAGCAACAAAAGGCTCGTAATGGGAGGTCATCGAACACCCGGATGGAAAAGATGACTGCTCAAAAACCGTGATTGGCCGAAAGAAATGCCGTGAAAACTAAATTGGAACACCAATGATTGGTCAGCCCGTGATTGGTCGAAACCCGTGATATTTGAGGCTTTACCATACATAAATAACACATATGCGTCCAGATAACCATTAACACGAGGTTTTAAAAGTGGGAAGAAAGCAGGTTGGGATAAATTCCAGCAAAGTACAATAACGATGTTGTGATTGTAAACTCGATCCAGAAATGTTGGCTCGAAGATGAGCTAAATGAATATGATCACAGAATACCACAGATATCCATGTTTGATAAACTAAAGGCTGATGGGAGCTTGAAGGGAGTTTCCAAGCTGATTTTTATTATTTTATTTTATTTTAATAGCAGGTGTAAATTGATTTTGTAGAGTTGTGCACAGCAGATGCAATTCCACTCTGGCTTATCAGTGCCTTGGGTGTCACTTCCCTGCTAAAATGAAGACTTTGCAAATATCCTCGGGGATGGCTGTCTCTTGTTATCCTCAGATTCCAATGCATAAGAACAATTCATTTTTGTATTCCGTGCACTTTCCTTGCACTGTTCTCGTGCCGAATCCTCATCTGACTTCTTTTGTTTGACAGGTACAACTCGAAGCGCAGACACTGGAGAAGGACAAAGCTTCGGCTGTAGAGGGTCACTTTACGTCGACTACAATCTCTAAGTGCAGTGGTCTTTGATGGAGCAAGCTTGGTTGATGATTTGCATTGATGTCGACTAAATAAACAAGTTTGAATTAAAATGTGAGCTTACATTTGTGGTTTTTTTTTTGTATGTTTTTTCAGTTTGGCTTTTGCATGAGGTTGTGGGGTTCAAACCTAAATGACTGTGGCATGTTGAGGATTTTGATGCCAAACTGCTTGATTGACTGTTTCAGGGAAGTGATGTTTTATTCAGTGTGTTTGTTATAACACTGGTCAGTTGTGACTTTTAGGGTTGAAGTTTGCTCTCTGGGGTGCCAGCCCACACCATGTTAACCTCAGTGCCCTCGTCACAACTTTTGGTACCAAATTACTTGTGTGGTTGTGGCAGTGCTGGGCTGCTCATATCCCCCCCCCCAAAAAAAAATGTTATAACATGTACACATGACTGCAGGGTTCCTTGAAAAACAAATTCCCTCCTCTCATCCAGCAAAATTTTTTCCCACAAAGAAAATTCCATTTTGGAAAGCAATGAGTTTGGATGTCAAAACAATTGATTGCTTGACTCGCCAATTAAATTATCGACATTTAAGAAGCCAGTGAGTTTTGACAGTTTCCTCAGTCCGAGGTGAACGTAGCAATGAAATGGACTATCAAATTTTACCTTTGAAACCATGACATTAAACTTGTTCAAAAATTGAGATGTGATGTCAATTGTGGAGCCACTGAGCTTTTCTGGTCATTTGAGCTTGTCCTGTGCACAAGTGAAATGACCAAAACTCATCGCGTATGCAGTTCCTCACTATTTTTGAGCAATCCATCCCAATGTGATGCTGGGATCAAGTGGTGTCCTGTACAGTATTTTACAACTCGTGTTATACATATGAGCACACGAGAATTCATTTTATACAGGGTGTTCGAGGGAAGCACCATGATTTTGTGCTTACCAACTATTCATGACATATCTAATACCTGGACGCATGAAGGTCTAAATTCTCGAGGTTTTATGTTGTGGAAGGATAATGCTCAATGTGATTAAGCATTGCATGTATGAGGGGTGATCAGTTTGTGGCTCAACCTACTTGTCGACATGGTCGGATGATGAAAGTTTCCAGTATTTCGATCTACCTTCACTTTATGATATTTCTGCTTGCACATTTTCCATTGTGGACTTTAAGTCGAGAACCCCCCCTCAAAAAATAATTCAATTGCAATGTTCAAATTGTTGCTAAGCTGTGAAAGTACCTGTGCAAGAAAGACTTGCCTTCCAAGCAAATACATATGGATAATGGAAGCAACAATAGGGAATGATCTCCATATTCCATTGTACAGAACTGGTGAACTGAGTTCAAATGTGACAGAACAAGCACCGAAGATGAACATGGATCAGGTCGCCCTGTTGAGGTGGCAACTGCAGAAATAGTGGACTCTGTGCATGAAGTGATGAAAGACAAGTACCAATCACCACGTATCCTGAGACATTGGGTGTCGGTTTTGGTTGTTTTTAATCGATCCATCCAGATAAATTTGGAATGGCAAAAGTCAGCACTGGGTTACCTGAATACTGACCGTGGACCAGAAAGGAGGTCATCTGGACATTTCCCGTGAACTATGATGTGGGAGGAGTAGCAAAAATTCCTCCAGTGGATTGCCACACAGGATCAGACATGGGTTCACCACTTTGATCCTGAGACCAAGCAAGAGAGCATGCAATGGAAACGTGGTCCCTACCCCCTCAAATGTTCAAGAGGATATCAGCTGGAAAAGTCATGGCCATTGATGGCGAACTGAGACAAATTACCCCCGTGTGGGGGTGACTGTCATGTCTATAATTCCACAAGTTCTCAATGTTCAGTTATGACCGAAGACTACTGCGCATCTCGACTGCGCAGTTTGGTTAAAGATGACTCGGCATTTTGGCGTGCGCGCGCGCATGGAATTATATTTTGAAAATAAATGCCGACGTTTATATTTCGGGTTTTGAAACTTTTGCACCTTCGGTGGAAAATGTATAAATATAAAAGGTCAGCTGCTATGCAATGACACCATTCACTAACATTTACCATGCCCAGTGGAGAATATATAGCCTCCTGAAGGTAGGGCAGTTTTTGCAAACTTTGAAGTCACGTGATGCGAAATTCGAAAATCCGTCCCGACCAAATTTAGATATTGTCCCATACATTCATATGCCACAATCAAATTCAAGCTCGCTTGAGAAATGTAGGAGGAGATAGATTTTGAAAATCGTCATTTTCGCATTTTTTGCCAACGTTGAAGTCATGTGACACGAAAGCGAATATCGAAAATCCGGCCCGACCAAATTTAGATATTGTCCCATATATTCATATGCTACAATCAAATTCAAGATCGCTTGAGAAATGGCGGAGGAGATAGAATTTGAAAATCGTCGTTTTCGCATATTCTGCCAACTTTGAAGTCACGTGACACGAAAGCTTTAATATCGAAAATCCGGCCCGACCAAATTTAGATATTGTCCCATACATTCATATGCCACAATCAAATTCAAGATCGCTTGAGAAATGTTGGAGGAGATAGATTTTGAAAATCGTCATTTTCGCATTTTTTGCCAACTTTGAAGTCATGTGACACGAAAACGAAAGCGAATATCGAAAATCCGGCCGACCAAATTTAGATATTGTCCCATAGATTCATATGCTGCAATCAAATTCAAGATCGCTTGAGAAATGGCGGAGGAGATAGAATTTGAAAATCGTCATTTTCGCAACTTCAAAGGCCTCGTGACCTTGACCTTGACTTTCGGTGACCTTGAAAGGCATACCATCGTGTACGTCTCATCGACCTCTATCAGGATCACTAATGATCAGATCTCCCGCTTCAACTTCATTGTGAACGGACGGACGGACGGATCGAAGGACATCGACGCCCATATTATTAGGTCATGCTCGAAGAGATGACCTAAAAAGGGAAGTACTGTTCGGGAGTTCTTGGATTTTATACAATGGCATGGACACTCCGTAGGTTTAAAACAACACAAATGCTCAAAAATTAAATCTATCAAGATGCAAATGTATAAACTTATAAAGTACCTCCCTGTGAAGGATTTTACATCAAACCACATTCATGAAACTCTTGGACAGCTTTGCTGAGCTCCACAA
>NW_028222400.1:25000-40000 GCF_056783735.1 Eptatretus burgeri
GACTTTGTTTAAATTTTAAAACTCTATGAATTTTAGCTACTCTCAACCCAGCAGATAAATATTGTCTCAAATTCCTTTGATGCAAAAACATATCCCTCTTTATCATAGAATGTTGTTAATAACTTTTCTGTTGATTTGCCTTTAATATTAAAACTTTTATGATAATCACTGAACCATTCTTTCTTTGGGGTTTCTTTTCTCACATGCAAAAGGAAGGTCTTTATGCTTATTATGAAGATCACTCGGGTACTTCAAATCAACTTCAAAATAATAACCTTCTTCTTTGTCATTCAATTTCTCTTGAGAAGAAATAACAATATTCATCAAAGCCTTTTCATAATCCTTTTCTTCCACCCACTCTAATTTACCATAAGGCAGAGATTGAGACATTGCCCATCCATACAAATTATTAGCATCAAAGTACATCAAATAATTACTATCTTTTTCACTCTCATAATTTGGAAGATATTTATTATTTGCTTTAGCATATCTTTTTGAACATACTTGTGATATTCCACCTCTCTTAGACTTCTCAATCATCAAAAGCATATCTACATCACTGACTAAATCTATATCTTGTTTTGTCATTTTCAACATTGCACTCCAAGCTAAACCAGGAGCTGTGAAAATAGTGGGCAGGATCTAATCCATAACAATTTTTATTATGACAGAGAGTGATCTAAAAGCTTCAAACACATCAGCTAACAATAAAACATCTGTTTTTAGATACAAATCATGATATTCTCCAAGGTTCTTTATCTTAAATATTTTCCAAATTTCTTGTGCTGCAATGTTTATATTCCTTTTCACTTATCTCTTCTTCATAAACGTTATTATAGAAACTTTCTTTTGAAGGAAGTTGTGTTTCTTTAAATCTCATAAATGAATCCATATAACCATAAGCATAAATTCCCTTACTTGTAAGAATTTTCTCTTTACTTTGAATTTCATTCCTTGTTTCCAATTTCCTCTCTAGTTAGAATTCTCCTCTTTAATCAGAATTTCATCTATAATCAGAATTTCCTCTTTAGTTAGAATTTCATTCTTTGTTCGAATTTTTGTGTATAATTAGAATTTCATGTTCAGTAAGAATTTCTTCATTCATTTCCCCATTAATTAGAATTTCCTCTTTACTTTGAATTCTCTCTTTAATCTGAATTTGCTCTTTAGTTAGAATTTCCTCTTTTGGAAAGAATGAATTAAGATTTGGAAAAGAGCCCGTGGAGCTTAGATTTGATGCGTGAGGTTGGCTAGTGGCGTTCCCATAAACTTGTAAGAATCAAGAAACCTTATACGAGTTATAAGGTTTTGTGAATATCATTTTTGTAAATGAAATATACTTTTGACTTGTGTTTGTTATGGCAGAAATATTCCCTGGTGTTTTTGAAAGTTCATTTATAAATAGATGTGTGTCATAGTTAGCGCTTGTTGTGAAGAAAGACTGGAATAAAAGAAGGTAATTTATAATTAAGATTACAACAGGAATGAAGCGGGACCTCTATATTTACCAGTAAGATGACAATGATCCCTAACTTTAGACTCCTCAATTTCCTCCTCACAAATATGACAGATATTGTTCTTTCTAAATTCTAATTTTTCTTCTATGGTTAATTTCATCGGTTCATTTGTTTCTTTCATTAATTTACTTAGTCTTATACAATCCTTTTCTAATCGTTTTACAAACTCTTGTGAAGCATTTTTTTCCACTATACTGTTCAAGTTTATTATACTTTTCTCCAACAGATGATTTGATATAATAACAGAAACCACAAGGAATATGCTTTTGATATTTATTTTGTATATGGTTCTTTTTGGATTAGGAGAAGCAGTATTTATCTTTTAAGGATACACTCAAAATCAGCATATATCACAAATGGGTGCATGATAGATTTATTATAATCTTCAAAAGAAATCTTTTCACCAGGTTTAGGCATTGTAATTACAGCTGATTTATGATTACTACAATATTTTGAATGTTGTTCTTATCGTTCTTTTTGTATGAAATGAATTAAGACATCGCTTACAAGGATATATTTTGTTTGCTGTTCTGAATACCTGAGAAGAGATTAATCTTGATAAATTATTGATGTATGTGTAATGTGAATTATTTCCAACACTAAAATATAAAAGATCAATGTGTGTTTCTTCATTTTGATAGTTGTTTGAAATTTTTAATATTTGAACTTTGTTTGTATCCGTTAATCCATATACATTAATAGAAAGATTGTTCTTTTTCTCAAATTTAGGAATATCTGTTAGTGGCATTGGGAAATTAAAATCTTTAATGTCCAAGGTATTCTCATATTTCATATATTGTTTTACTCTTTCTGAATTACATTTTGGTGGATGTAAGTGAGCAAGAACAGACCAGAGAAAACATTTATTATCATTATTCTTAATATTAACAACTGCCTTCTTTCGGTTTTATTTCTTTTGGTAATTCAATATAAGAAGAAGCTTTAAGAGGGTTTGATTTTTAGAATGTGTACATCTAAAAAGATGATTTTTTAATATTGAATCCACTTCCTACCACTGTATTATCAACATCCTCCTCTTGTCTTGATAGTTCTTCATAAACCCCACTATTCAAAAAATCTTGAAATGATGTTATAAAATGAAGATCTGTCCTCATATAAGGAGTTTGTTCTTCATCTTGTCTTTTCATATTCATTTTCACTCCCCCATATAAAATTTTAAAGTTTTCATTTCTTTTAATATTTTTTTAATAAATTTTTCAACATCAGGTTTCAGTATTTCAATTGATTCAAATATTGATGATGGACCAGGTTCTCCAAATTGAAAAATCCTTATTTTTTATATGCCCTTTAAATGCCCCATCAGTGTTTTCAATATAATAGTCTCCCTTTACTTTAAACTCTCATTTTTCTTTGTGTTTTTGTGATTGAAGATGCCTATTATAACTACTCTTCAAAACATCCTTTGAGCAGGTATCACAATGTTTTCTTTCCAACTCAAGAGGGGATATTTTGTGAAATAGATTAAATGTGTGTTTGTTGGTTCGGAGGTGTTTTCTATAATGTTTATATTCGTGATTACAAACATCGCAGTATGTTGTATTCACCATATTTATATAATAAAACTTTGCTTAAACTAAAAATTTCTTGATGAAAATTTCGTTTATTTTACAGGTGAATCTGTGCTTAAACTAAAAATTTCTTGATGAAAATTTCGTTTATTTTACAGGTGAATCTGTGCTTAAACTAAAATTTTCTTGATGAAAATTTCGTTTATTTTTACAGGTAAATCTGTGCTTAAACTAAGAATTTTTCTTGATGGAAAATTTCGTTTATTTTACAGGTGAATCTGTGCTTAAAACCATTTTATCCTCCAACTTTTTCACTTAATAAATACAATGTTTCAAGACACAAAAGACAAGTTTCAATCAATCTCTTCATTTGTTAAAGATGCTGAGAAATATGTCAAGGATGTAAAATTGAACAAAGATAAATATAACAACTATTGGATAAAAACAATTATGGTGGATATGATGAGTTCTTCAATTTACTTCAGTGGAAGGAGCTTTTAGTATACCTGGAAGAACATCAATTAAGGTATCTCTAACAAAAGTTTCTCTCCTCTCCTTCTGGCAATATATTCAAAACTAGAAAAAGCAATGAAACAAGAAAAGGTATCAAAAATAAAAACCTTATGGATGAAGCTTTTAGAAAGAAAAGATAAGACCATCTGTAATATGCAAGGAGAAATTTGTATTTTTTTTCAACAACCCTAAAGATATAAATCCTGATGAAATAAAGGATGTTAATATATCAGGTGAAATGACATTTCAGTTTCAATTGTAGTTAAGGATCATTTTAAAATTACCTTTAATATAAAAAATGTGGCAGTTGAATCTGTTAATGAAAAAAATGTATATCGATATCGATGGTAATGTTTTTTCTACTAATTAAATGAGCCAATATTCAACTGAAGATTTTGAAGATTATGAGAGTGATTATGATACCGAGAGTTTGCATTCAAACGATAGTTATGACACCGAGAGTTTGTGTTCAAATGATAGTTATGAAAGTATAGATGATTCTGAAAGCCTATCGAAGATGATATCGAAGATGAATTTCAGTTTAAGTAAAGTTTTACTTTATAAATATGAATAGTTTACTCGATTTTGAGCCTCTTGAATTCCATGATTCTCCCATATGACAAATTTGAGAATTGCCCTGCGTGTGAAGAGACGGGGATTAAACACAGAGTCAAAAGTCTATAAACAATGTATATTCTGTGATTATCTTCTAATTAATGATAATCAAAAAATATAAAAAGGAAAATAATTCTTTTAGATTTACACCAAAAATGAATTACTTTACAAGATTGATTCTGAGAAATGAATGTAAAGAACGAGGGTGAGAACACACCTTTCACTTACAAGAGGAAGAAACTGAGCGTATTAGAGAAATGTTCAAAGGTATCTGTTGTTATATCTTATTCATGGATGTGATTTTCAGGGAAATATCAACCACAAGATATTGCATAAATAAAATAATGGATTATCTTGAAATTAAACCTGAACTTAAGGATAAAATATAGAATTTCGAAAAAAGCCAAGAATAAATTAAATAACCTGTTTTCCAAATATATAAATGAATGATTTTTTACCTATTTGGGAAAATAAGATAAAAATTCTGACAAACCATAAAAATCTCCCAAATTCATTAAGATGCCTCATAGTTGGTTCAAGTGGATGTGGAAAAACCTGCTTACTTTTAAGATGCTCCTCACTCCCAACTTTTTAGATTATGATAATTTAATAATTTTCACAAAGTCGAGTTTTCAACCAGAGTATCAACTACTCTCACAAGGTTTTAATGCTGGTCTTCAAAAGAAGATATAATCGGTTTTATTTAAACTTCAAAAAAACCTAAATGATTTTAACATTGAAGATATAATACAACTATTTTGTGATACACAGAGATGTAAAAAGAAATCAAAACCGATAACTTGTATTTCCTGAGTGATAATAACGGATGATATACCGTCTCCCCAAGATTTGGATAAATCCAAAAAGAACCTCGTTGTATCTTTGATGATTGTGTTAATGAGAGAAACCAAACGGTAATGGACAGCTACTACACAAGAGGGAGACATTCTTCTTGTAATTGTATTTATCTTAGTCAATCGTACTTTCAGCTTCCTCGTCGTTCCATCAGAAACAATAATACTTTTATTTTATTCAAGTTAAATTCAATAGATATAAACAATTTTTGGAGAGACAATTGTTCTACATTATGTAGTAAAAAGGAATTTGGGGATTACATGAAACACACGACTGAAAAATATAAATATATTGTTGTGTGAAACAAGATGAGATATTAAATGATATTTTTTCCAATAAATAAATGGATGCGAAAGAAAGAGCAAGAAGATTTAGGGAACATCAAGAGTTGGTTTCAAAAAGTTGTAAAACAGCAGGAAGACATAAAGAAGAAACGCAGACAGAAACTAACGGGCGAAGAAGCATTTGAAAGAAAAACAAGAGAAATTTTTTAAACCACTTTTAAAAACTTCCCAAGGAAAAATGAAAGATGTTTCCACATTTCCCACGGTAGAATATACTCCTAAAAAACTTCAAATGTTAAAAGATTTCAAGTCAAATGACGGAGGAAGAATTAGAGCGATTTAGTGAGAATTAGAATATGATGATGAAGGTTTATTTCAAATTAACTGGAAGAGATTAATCGACCCCCTGATTATATTGTGAATGCTCTTCAAAACAATGAATATTCAAGCGGATTCAAAAAACCAAAGCAGGACTCATTCCAACAGAACAATCAGCAATATTTCATCTTGTTCAAGAAAAGGTATTGATATTTAATGATGAATTAAGGTTCTTGGGTTCTGCTCAACCCCCTGTTAAACTAACTCCAAGATTAATGTTTCTTCTCACAAAAGATGGAAGACAAGGTTCAACTGTGAGGATGAATCAAAGTATATTGATAAACCATTGGATATGGAAAATAATGATGATAGAGTATATATTGATCTGCTGAACACTCTAAATTATAAGGTTATTCTTTCTGGTAAAAGTAGGAAGAATGAGAAGGAGAAACACATTATTCAGGCTTTAAGTATCCTCTTGGTTCAGGTGTTAGTTTTCTTCCAAATGACCCATCGCAATTAGTTAATAGACTGTTATTGTTGTTAGGCAGTAAGAAGGCTGGAAATAACAATTGTTTTAATGAAGCATCAGCCATTTTAGACCAGTTGATGAACATGAAAATAATTAATAAATATCAATATAAAGACATTTTATCTCATATTAAATAAGATGAGAAGCACAATCCTTAGTTTCAATTTCACAACAAAGCGACCACACATCTTCATTCCCATACCCACTACAACTTGACACAACAAAAGAATATGAGGCATCTTTATTGTCCATGGTGAAACTTATAATACCTTATTTAATATAACCGAGAAAAATGACAAGTTTAGTTATAATCCAGGAAGTGGATACAACGATAACAGTCTCACCCAGAGCATATGAGATTTCTCAAATATCTTCGAAATTGCTCGTCTTATGAAAGAACAGGGTGATGAACCAAAAATATTGTTATAAACATTCAAGAAACATACTTCAAAATCAACGATTAAAGTTAAAAATAACTACAAGGTTGATTTCACAATTGATAATTCATTTAGAGAGTTATTAGGTTTCTCCTCAAAAAGATTGAAACTAATGGGACGTTTTACATAGTGATAATGTCATTCAAATATCCTCAGGAATAAATTCGGTGTTAATTCACTGTGATTTGATTGATGGTGCTTATAATGATGGGAAAAAAACAAATACAATATTTTCTTATTCTAGCGCATACTCAACCCCAATTGGTTATAAATTCAATATGGAACCCAAAAATTTGGTTTATCTTCCTGTGTCAGGAAAAACCATACACAAGAGTAAATTTTAGGATAACCGACCAAGATAATCGTGTGATTTCTTTTAATGGAGAAGTTATATCCATCAGAATTCACCTCATTGAAGTTTTTCCAATAAATAAATACGATGGTTATTTTTGAGGAAACACGAGTTGGGAAAATATAAAATAATTACAGGGGATGGGATGTTTCGCTTTCCCCATACTACATATAAGGGTGAAGGTATGTGTATCTTGGTAGAGGATACTATAAACCCTAAGAGACAAAGGGGTGTTGGACATCAATTTAGAGGAGATGGGATAATTGATACTCTCATGGGTATTGGTTCAACTATTCTTAAACATAAAAGATCTAATTGGTTCAACTGCTTCTGCTGTGGGAAATGTAGCAGGTGCCGTAAAGAAGTATAAAAAGATGCTCAGAAGGAATCTCATAAATTACAAGCAATAAAAGAAATTAAGAAGAGGCAAAAACTCAGTTGTCCCCTCCAAGAACGACAGAAAATAATTCAAATACTTGGATCAGGGTTTCAAAAGTTTTAACATCTTTTTTTTCCTAAATAAATACAAGTATGGAAGCAATTGATAGTATCTATGATTTGGATGATACTATTATTATCTCAAACTCCACTAAAAAGAAAGATTACTTCAAGGTAAATGCAAATAACTGGAACAGACTTAGGAATACTGAATGGTACAAAAAAGTTTTGAAATAAATAATCAACAAACCTAATATTTGAATCTCTCAGAAAGTTTCTTGTTGTGTAAATTTAAATTCACTATAGGCTGGGAATAACACAAACGCTTACACTTGTAAATGATTTCACTTCTTGGAAAATGTTTGTTGGTGATAAGTGTGCGTTTGTATCATTGGAACATTTCAAGAAGTTGAAGCGGTTGATTATGCAGTCTCTGCTGTATCTGAAATGATAAAATTTACACTCTATACATTCAGTGATAGAGATGGGAAAGGGGGTCTGTCGAAGGTTTTATTCCTGATCAGTGTCAACAGGGAACAAACACAGACCCTGGAGACATACCTCCAAAGGAAAGGAATGTATAATGATATTGATACAAAAGCAGAGAAATAATAGTTTTACTGTGGCAGTTCCTCATAAAGGTATATTTGGATTTTTGTGTGATCATGATAAAGTTCTGTATGGCCTTTAAAATTAGATTTCGAACTACAAAAGGAATGATAATGAAAATCGATTGCTTTTGGTGTTGGTAGTGCTTTTTTGGTGATCAGAATAAATTTGTAATTGAGGGAAATGAGTTGGTATATTCAGTGAATATACTCCTAATCTTAAAACAGAAGAGATGTTGAGATCGAAAGACTTAACTCCAAAGAAACCACTCAGTGTATCATACCTCAAAAGAAAGATGTCAACACGTTAAACTCAAATCAAACAACTTACACGTGGAATTTGGGTGTTCTGGAAGGAAAGCCACGATATCTGTGGATCATTTTTACAAAAAAGCCAAGATGGTGATACTGCGACTGATAAGAATAATGCATTGAGTGATAATGCTAAGGTGAGAATGACTTTCCGCGTTTCTCTAGATGGAACATTTTACCCACGAGATGAGATTGGAAATTAATTTCAGGAAAAAAATGATTTTGCTGAAGTTATACAAGTCTTACCAAAAGGTGTGTAGAAAGATAATGGTAAATAAAGAACCTATTTTGGATATGACAGCATTTAAAAGTTTGTATACAAATCCTCTATGCGCTTTGACCTGAGCGCTCAAAAGGAAACTATAAAAAGTCTAATCGGTGGATACTTCCCTATACATTGAAAGAGGAGAGAGTGAAGAAGTTGGAAGCCTACATATTGTTTGCTTTTGGAAGAAACAGAATTGCAGATTAATACAGATAATGGTGTGATGATTAGTCTCACATAATTTTTTGTTAAATAAATGAGTGGCAAAGTACCAATCTGGGTGTATATGTTAATCAAATCCAATCATTCATAAACTATCATCTTGTGTTCAAAATCAAAAAGCCTTGTCTGATTGGCCAACGTTAATGCGATTCCAGAGAAAAGGAGCAGGTAAGAAATTGATGTTTTTTCTCACAAAGAGAACAGGTTAAAATCTTGAATGACACTGGCTCACTTAAAATTAAAATGACAAAACCAATGTTGAAAAAAATATTCCAATAAAGAGAGATTTCAGGAGGTGGAGGATTTCTCCACATTTCTAATTCCTTTATTTGCTGGTTTAAAAGTCACCCCGGTTGGAGCATTGACGATTGGTGTGTATTTCAACAGCGGTGAAAACTTTGCCAACGAAAGGAAGGCTCAAGAACTCCAGGCTCAAAAGAATTGGAAAGACATAACAAAAGAGTTGGAGAAACAGAATTAGTGGAAGTGGTGTAATTGTAGATTAAGCAAGAAAAACTTTAGCAAGGTCCTGCCCTGATAAAGCTAGAGATTGTTAGTTGGAGATATTGCTTTCTTCTCATAGCACAAGCAGGTGTAAAATTAATCGAAAAGGAGTAATGGATTATATCTTTCTAATAAATAAATGAGCATTGATGAGTGGTTGAAAAAAATTTGGAAAGAATACAACATCAAATTTTAACAACTTGTCAAATATTGTACAGAAATTAAAAAATTCACTTAATGTGGTTATTTGTCAATGAGAGATGAATTAACAAATGTGCCGAAACATACAAAAGAATATTATTATGAACTTAGAAAGATATATTATAATGGGAACGGTTCTCATTTGGGTTTGTATTTTTTTAATAGTCAAGAACCAATATTATTTTGATAGTTTTTGGTCTTCCACCACCTGTTGAAGTCATAAAAATTCTTACAGAATGGTGTTTATCAAACATTTCAAGTCCAAGAATTAAATTCCAAGTGTATGTGGCCAATTATGCCTATATGTGTTATAGATTTCAACTCAACAAAAATAAAAAAATTTTATGATATTATTTTTAATTCTAATATAAATGACCTTCTATAGTTGTGTAAAGATAGTTCTATCTTTGGTTTATCTCAAGAACTTTGGATATTGATTTATCAAATTATTACACAAAAGTACAGGCTGAAACGACATAAATATAATATAACCAAAAAATATTAACATGAAAAATGCTTATAAATTAAAAAATTATCCAAGCCCGACTGACGCGAATCGACTTGGTGAGATTAATACGATTTATCACAATATATATCCTTAAATAAAGAAACGGCTGTGTATTCCAAAGATACAGAAGTGTTGATATTATCTCCAGGTCATAGGCAGAATTCACAGTTCGAATTAAAAAATAAATTTTTATAAAGAAGAGCGTATCGTTTGTATGAGAATAGAACAATGAGGGATATGATATGAATGACTTAGGGTATAAATTGGTCATTTTAAAATTAACCTCGAAGACCTGGAACAATTAAATCCTAGTCTCGTAAGGAAGAATATTATCCACTTGAGTATCGAGAATGAGTTTTGTGGGGCTACGATTAGTAAACAACAAATAAAAGGAATTTAATAAGGAGTAAAATATATAATAATGGTTTTGCCTCTTGTTTATCCTCATGAAAACAGAAAAAACACAGGATTTATATATAATAAGTAAAGAGGAAATACAAAATGATTTAACTATGGGAAGATGGGGGAGGTGTTTTGGTCGTGCCACAATATTATATCTCTAACATATATTTCTAATACATAAATGAGCAGCCAAGAAAGGCTTCAAAGCAAAATTATCATTTCTGTAGTCCAAGCATACCTTCCAAGAAAAGGAATTATTCGGTATTTTAATAAATATGTTCTACAACATAAGAATGAGGTATTTTTCAATAAAAGATTGGCATTATGCTGATGTTGATAAACCCGACAACTTTAAGATTTAATTAGAATGTTAAATAATGAAAAAATTATAAAAGTTAAGAAAAGGTAAGGCTCTTTTAGAAATTCAAAAAGAAATTCTTTATTGGTTTCCCTGGTTGTAAAAAAAATTATTTTTGGATACAGGAATAACAAGAAATCCTGATGAATATATGTATAATATTCTACTGGGTGTGTAAGCGTTTATTCAAGGATACGTAAGGGATGAGGGAAAGAGGAGTTGAAGAAAGGAGAGGGAAAGAGGAGGAAAAGGAGAAGAGGGAGAAGAAAGAGAAGGAGGAAAAAGAGAAGGAGAGAGAGAAGGAGGGAGAGAGGAGAGGAGAGAGAGGGAGGAAAGAGAGAAGAGAGAGAGGGAGGAGAGAGAGAAGAGAGAGAGAGAGGGAGGGAGAGGGAGAAAGAAAGAGAGAAGGAGAGGGAGGAGAGGGAGAAGAAAGAAGAAGGAGGAAAAGGAGAAGAGAGAGAGAAGGAGGAGAGGGAGGAAAGAGCGAGACAAAATAAAATATCAAAATATGGAAACCAGTGAGATTAAAAAAAGTATTAAGGAGGTATTACAGAAAATAACTCAACCCACCTAGAGGAGGAAAAGAAAGAATTGACAAGTCTATTTGCAATACTTTCGACAAGACTATTGGCATCGACAAAGATATGGATTTTAATTCAAGTTTTTCATTTTTTTTTTCTTAAATAAATGGAGGGGGAGAGAGTGAAGGCATTTCTAAGGTTATTTCTTATGTTTTAAAAATCAAGATTCCAAATGTGCGTATGTTGGGAAACTAAAAAGTGTTTCTTGCACTCTCCAGGAATTTTTCATAAAATAAATGAGTTATTGTCCTTAAATGTAAAAAGAAAACTAATACTAAAAATATTTGCAGTATATTAAAAGTAAAAATAACAGGGTTATACAAAAAGGTATATGTATCGGTGTGTGGTTCTCAAAAAAATCAATTTATCTCCCAACATAAACTAGGAGGAGATATCCAAAAAGTTTTTATCAGGAAGTAAATTTACAACTACTGGGAATACCAGGGGAATTACATCTTCCAGGGTATTCTTTCTGTGGCCCAGGCACAAACTTGGATAAAAAGATTAGATGAGGCAGACAATCCTAAATCCTGGAGTAAGCCTATCAATAGAGTTGATGAAGTGTGCATGAGAACCACGATATTGATTATGGGAATACCACAACGTTGGGAAGAAAAGCATGAAGCCGATAGACAAATGTTGTATAATTTGTCTCTGAGTACAAAATCAAACAACCTTGAGAGAAAAAAGTTGATCGGTTCATTGTGAAGAAAGATGATCGAGTGCTAAAGTTGAAACTTGGACTTGGGAAATTCAAAAACTTATATAGGCTTCCTAATGATGCCATTAAGACTGAAGAGCAATTAGCTGATGAATTACATAAACCAATATTCACAAAAGTTTCAGAGAAGGAAAGTTTATTCCAAGGAAGTAGATTATATCTGGTGCTGCTGATTTGATCTGAACTCAATAATGATAAGGGGTACAAGAGTATGCTTTAACCGTTATTGATTTGAGGAGTAGATTATGCGTGGGTTGTACCATGTAAAAAACAAAACAGGTAATACTCTTATGTTAGCCTTCCAACAGATATTTAATAAAGTAAGAGAAAACCTAAAAAATTGTGGACTGATGAGGGTAGGGAGTTTTATAACAAGACATTTATGAATTTTCTAAAAAATAACAGTATTACATTATACCAGTACCTTTAATGGAATGGAAGGCAGTTGTTGTTATGAACGTTTTTGTCGTACCTTAAAAGAGAGACTATATAAAAAATTCACACAACTTCGGTTCACAACAATGGTCATCTTTTATTCAAGATATTGTGGATAAGTACAATGACACGATTCACATCGCCAACAAATATGAAGCCATCAGAAACATTTACAAAATTAAAATATGAAAAAAGAGATTAATGTCAGAAAACCTGAAGTTCAAAGTTGGTGATATCATTATTGCAGAATATGATGGGTGGAAATCTCTACATTTTGAAAAGGTTATAATGCAAGATGGACCAACGATTATTTTTAAAATTGTTGATTGTAATAGATACGGTTCCTTGGACTTATAAGATATATGATTCTGGAAGTGGAAGATGATTTTTAGTTCATTTTATTCACAGGAATTACAAAAGACAAAAGATAAATTGAAATTTTTTGCATTCCAACTCCCTTTTTGGCTCCATTTGCCACACAAGCCCCCCGCCCACATTCAAGCCCCGCCCACACAAATCCCACACAAACCCCACCACACACCCCCCCATTAAAGTCTCCAATAAATTGAAATTTTTGACTCCGCCCCTTTATTGACTCCGCCCACACACGCCCCTCCCCACCGAAGCCCCGCCCACACAAACCCCCACACAAGCTCCACACAACCTCTCACACAAAAACTCCACACAAGCTCCACACACACAAACCCCACACAAGCTCCACCCATATTCATCATATTCACATAATTAGTGCATTAGTTAATTAGTTCCCCACATGGCACACAACATGTTTATTTAATTAAAAAATTATCCACCCATCCACACAAGCTGTCCACTCATCCACCCATCCCCCATCTCTCCACCCATCCATTTATGTGGCACATAAGCCTCAGTCCACATTCACCCCTCCCACACAAGCTCTTTGTTCACCCACATAAACCCCCCTGCCCATATAAACCCTGCCCACATAAACCCCTCCCACATAAGTCTCAGCTCTACACAAGCTCCACACAAAAACTCCATGTGACACATAAACCTCTCCCACAAAAACTCTGCACACACATAAACCCCCCCTCCCACACAAGCCATCCACCCACACCAAGCCCCACTCCACACACACCCCGCCCACACAAGCCCCTCCCACACACACCCCACCCACACAAGCCCCCACCGGAAGCCCCGCCCACACAAGCCCTGCCGCACACAAGCCCCCACCCCCACCCTCCTTCCCCCACCTGTGCGCCCTCACCTTTGACCCACCACCTCCCTCATCCCACCCCCCACCCTTCCCCACACACACACATGGGGAGTGGGGAGGGATTGGGATGAGGGGGTGATGAGTCATTGGGGAGCGCACCCTACCCCCCTCCTCCCCCCCAACCCCCCCCTTTACATCTCTTTTATTCTTTTCTTGTAATTCCAGAATCAAGTGATTGTAAACAAAACAAATATAATTTATTAATATTTAGAAAATATTAAATATTCATTTGCGAGAATGTACAATCTTTCCCAGCAATCTTCTTCAGATGCCTTGTGATTTCGAAACTCCAGACACTGCATATTCTGTTTTGAAACAAAAAAGTGGATAATAATTAGGTTCTATAAAGATAATTACATGGTAATATGAATAAGCCTCGTTGACCACTGAATTAACACACCAGGAGCCTGTCATCCTTTTCCAAGGTCAATAAAATGAATTCCAGTGTACTGACAAAACCACGTCCAAACTAATGATGCAACCAACATAAGGGGCGACATTCTAAAGAGAGAGAGTGATATTAATAATAATTCAGAAATATTTACCTCCAGAAAATCAAAAATCATGTGTTGTACGAGTGATATTAATAATAATTCAGAAATATTTACCTCCAGAAAATCATGTGTTGTACAAGATTGCTTCAACAGTCTGATGTTGTGCGATTAGTGCTGAAAAAAAAAAAAAATAAGTCAAAGAGGTATAGATGAAGAGACAGACAGAGGAAAGCAACACACACACACACACACACACACGCACACACACACATACACACACACATAGAGACACACACACACACGTGCCTCACCATTGGTTTAATTCATTCGAGATCCAGAGACCAGTCATTATAAATCATTGGCCTCTTCAATAAGAGCAGAGAGAGGTAGGTAGAAAGACAGACAGAGAGAGAGGTACACACACACACGTGTCTCACCATTGAAGTTTGAATTCCTCTCAGAGATGAGAGGGACGTGATAAGACTTCATGCCACTCATTGAAAATGTCTTTCCAATTCTCTTCTAAAATCATTGATCTCTTCAATAAGAGTATTAATTTCATGAACCACGTCGTGATATGTGAACTCAATTTCTTCCAATGCCCTGTCAGGAAAAAAATATATATATATATATCAGAATTATCATGATTTAATTAATAATCATTTGCTTCATCGTTCTCAAAGAGAAAAGCATACACAAACTTACCAACTCTGTAGTGGGCTGTTGGCTTCATCGGAAGAAATA
>NW_028222401.1:0-42508 GCF_056783735.1 Eptatretus burgeri
TAGTGGTGGAGTTTCGCCTGGATCTGTTCAGCCGTTTCAGAGAAAAAGACGTTTGAAGATATTGTTTTTCAATCCAAGATGGCTGACGAACCATGTGACCTATGACATCAGAAATGTATATTCTGCTTCCAACTGGGTATTGGAACACGTACGTGAAGTTTCGTGTTAATCGGTAAAGGTGCGTTTTTCAATCCAAGATGGCCGCCAAACCATGTGACGTGTGACATCATAATTTTTACCAAGCGTGCATACTGCCTGCTAGATGATAATTACAAATTTTCGATTCGTTTGGTTAAGCGGTTCCAGAGAAAACATTATTTAATATTTTTCTGAAATCCAAGATGGCGACCAAACCATGTGACTTATCAATTCGAAATTAACAAACTTATATCGCCTTCCTGTCCCGAATATAGTTCTGAAATCTCCCCTTCATTGGGCCAACGCTTCTGGAGAAGAAGATGTTTGAAGGTTTTCGGGTTTCTTCAAGATGGCCGCCAAACCATGTGACCGATCAAAAACAAATTAACAAACTTGAGAAAGGACCTCATGGGGAATATATCTGTGAAGTTTCGTCTTCATCTGTCTTGCCCTTCTGGAGAAGAAGATTTTTAAAATTTATTCATTTTCAATCCAAGATGGCTGCCGAACCTTGTGACCGAGGATATCATGAATTTAAATTCTGCTTTCCATCGTCGACCCGAACAAGTGTGTGAAGTTTTGTGTAAATCGGATAAAGTCTATTTTTCTATCCAAGATGGCCGCCAAACCATGTGACTTCTGAGGTAAAAATTTTTACCATGTATGCAGACTTGAGCGAGGAAGGCACTTGCAAATTTTCGCTTCGATGGCTTATGAAATACCAGAGAAAACTTTATTTAATATTTTTCTTAAATCCAACATGGCGGCCAAACCATGTGACCTATCACTTTGAAATTAACAAACTTGCATCGCATACATGTCACGAATATAGTTCTGAAATCTCGCCTTCATTGGACCAGCGCTTCTGGAGAAGAAGATGTTTGAAGGTTTTAGGGTTTTTTCAAGATGGCCGCCAAACCATGTGACGTATCAACAACAAATTAACAAACTTGAAAGAGGACCTCAGGGGGAATGTGCGTGTAAAGTTTCGCCTTAATCTGCATAGCCGTTCTGGAGAAGAAGATTTTAAAAAAAACACTAAAAAACAAGATGGCGGCCGAATTACGTCATCGATGACGTCAAAAAAACATTTTCGTCAGTGATTTTTGGCGTAGATGATGCTCAGAATTTTTCAGATTTTTCCCATATGGCGTTCTACTTGACGAATTTTCACCGGTATATCGCTTCACCTATGACGTCACGAAAAATCACACGTGTTCCCCATAGGGAGCTTAGTAAAATGTATCAAACGAAAATTTTTTCCATTGCACGGTTTCCGAGATACAGATGTCCAAAGTTTATCGCTTTTTTCAAGATGGCGACCGTACCACGTGACCAATGACGTCATAATTATAACGTGATTGTGCTATCAAAAAAGATACATACTATGGTGAAAATTTCCTGTCGATCGGACTTAGTGTTCCAGAGAAAATGATTTTTAAAGCGAAAAAGGGTGCAAAATGCCGGCGGAAGAATAATAATAATAATGCGTAATAATAAACAGAAGAAAAACAATAGGGTACCCTGTACTCACAGGGTACCCTAACTAGAACTGCCACTTTATAACTGCTGGCAGTGATGACCGGGTACCCAGAAGTGTCCGCCTTTGACACAACTGATACAACATGAGACTTAAATCATAGTCGCAAAGTTTCGCATTTATCGGATAAGCGGTGCCAGAGAAAACATTATTTAATGGTGATACAAACACAGGCCTGCTTCGAAACGGCGCGGAACAGACTAGTTACGAACCGGGCAGCACAAAGCGTTCAATTTCCTGATTACTGGCGAACAGATTCAAATAATTAAATAATTCTGGCTGCCAAACCGTGTGACCGATCAGGTTGAAATTTTAACCCTTTGTTTCGCATGTCGGCTAAATTACAAATGTGAAGTTTCGTATATATAGAAGCAGCGCTTCCAGAGTAAACATTAATTAATATTTATCCTTCAATCCAAGATGGCGGCCAAACCATGTGACTTGTGATGTCATAATTTTCACCACATGTGCAAACACGATCGGAGACGATAACTGCAAATTTTCGCTTCGCAAGGTTAAGCAGTTCCAGAGAAAACATTATTTAATATTTTTCTTAAAACCAACATGGCTGCCAAACCCTGGGCCCGATCGCGTTGAAATTTCAAACCCTCATTCCGCATGAGTGTTCCACCATAAAGGTGATGTTTCACATTTATTGATGCAGTATTTCCAGAGTAAACATTAATTAATATTTTTCCTTCAATCCACTATGGCTGCCAAACGTTGCGTCGTACCTCAAAAGGGGGTGAGAACTTTTTATTCGTCATGGAGAGGCGGTCATAGTGGTGGAGTTTCGCCTGGATCTGTTCAGTCCTTTCAGAGAAAAAGACGTTTAAAGATATTATTTTTTAATCCAAGATGGCTGACGAACCATGTGACCTATGACATCACAAATTTATATTCTGCTTCCAACTGGGTACTGGAACACGGTTGTGAAGATTCGTGTTAATCGGTAAAGGTGCGTTTTTCTATCCAAGATGGCCACCAAACCATGTAACATGTGATGTCATAATTTTTACCATGCGTGCATACAAGATGGTAGATGATAATTACAAATTTTCGATTCGTTTGGTTCAGTGGTTCCAGAGAAAACATTATTTAATATTTTTCTTAAATCCAAGATGGCGGCCAAACCGTCTAACGTATCAATTCGAAATTAACAAACTTATATCGCCTACATATCCCGAATATAGTTCTGAAATCTCCCCTTCATCCGACCAGCGCTTCTGGAGAAGAAGATGTTTGAAGGTTTTAGGGTTTTTTCAAGATGGCCGCCGAACCATGTGACCGATCAAGAACAAATTAACAAACTTGAGAAAGGACCTCATGGGGAATATATCTGTGAAGTTTCGTCTTCATCTGTCTTGCCCTTCTGGAGAAGAAGATTTTTAAAATTTATTCATTTTCAATCCAAGATGGCTGCCGAACCTTGTGATCTATGATATCATAAATTTAAATTCTGCTTTCCATCGTCGACCCGAACAAGTCTGTCGATTTTCGTGTAAATCGGATAAAGTCTATTTTTCTATCCAAGATGGCCGCCAAACCATGTGACTTCTGAGGTAAATTTTTTTTACCATGTATGCAGACTTGAGGCGAGAAGGCACTTGTAAATTTTCGCTTCGATGGCTTATGAAATTCCAGAGAAAACATTATTTAATATTTTTCTTAAATCCAACATGGCGGCCAAACCATGTGACCTATCACTTCAAAATTAACAAACTTGCATCGCATACATGTCACGAATATAGTTCTGAAATCTCGCCTTGATTGGACCAGCGCTTCTGGAGAAGAAGATGTTTGAAGGTTTTAGGGTTTTTTCAAGATGGCCGCCAAACCATGTGACGTATCAACAACAAATTAACAAACTTGAAAGAGGACCTCAGGGGGAATGTACCTGCAAAGTTTCGCCTTAATCTGTCCAGCCCTTCTGGAGAAGAAGATTTTTTTAAAAAAACACTAAAAAACAAGA
Source organism: Eptatretus burgeri (assembly GCF_056783735.1). Classification (NCBI taxonomy): domain Eukaryota; kingdom Metazoa; phylum Chordata; class Myxini; order Myxiniformes; family Myxinidae; genus Eptatretus; species Eptatretus burgeri. The sequence goes on from NW_028222401.1 coordinate 3,651, forward strand.
TGGCGGCCGAATTACGTCATCGATGACGTCAAGAAAAACATTTTTGTCAGTTATTTTAGGCGTAGATGATGCTCAGAATTTTTCAGATTTTTCCTATACGGCGTTCTACTTGACGAATTTTCACTGGTATATCGCTTCACCTATGACGTCACGAAAAATCACACGTATTCCCGATAGTGAGTTTAGTAAAATGTATTAAACGAAAAATTTTTCCATTGCACGGTTTCCGAGATACAGAGGTCCAAAGTTTATCGTTTTTTTCAAGATGGCGCCCGCACCACGTGACCAATGACGTCATAATTATAACGTGATTGTGCTATCAAAAAAGATACATACTACGGTGAAAATTTCGTGTCGATCGGACTTTGCGTTCCTGAGAAAATGATTTTTAAAGCGAAAACAGGCCGCAAAATGCCGGCGGAAAAATAATAATAATAATAATAATAAACTAGAACTGCCACTTTATAACTGCTGGCAGTGATGACCGGGTACCCAGTCCGTCCGCCTTTGATACAACATGGGACTTTCTGCAGATGACAGTCGCAAAGTTTGGCATTGAAAGGATAAGCGGTGCCAGAGAAAACATTATTTAATAGTGATACAAACACAGGCCTGCTTCGAGACGGCACGGAACAGATGAGTTACGAACCGGGCAGCACAAAGCATTCAATTTCGTTATTACTGGCTTCCAGATTCAAATAATTAAATAATTCTGGCTCCCAAACCGCGTGACCGATCAGGTTGAAATTTTAAACTTTTATTTCGCATGTCACCTGAATTATAAATCTGAAGTTTCGCATATATAGAGGCAGCGGTTCCAGAGTAAACATTAATTAATATTTATCCTTCAATCCAAGATGGCGGCCAAACCATGTGACTTGTGATGTCATAATTTGCACCACGTGTGCAAACACGATGGTGGATGATAACTGCAAATTTTCGCTTCTCCAGGTTAAGCAGTTCCAGAGAAAACATTATTTAATATTTTTCTTAAAACCAACATGGCTGCCAAACCCTGGGCCCGATCGCGTTGAAATTTCAAACCCTCATTCCGCATGAGCGTTCCACCATAAACTTGATGTTTCACATTTATTGATGCAGTAGTTCCAGAGTAAACATTAATTAATATTTTTCCTTCAATCCAATATGGCTGCCAAACGTTGCATCGTACCTCAAAAGGGGTGGGAACTTTTTATTCGTCATGGAGAGACGGTCATAGTGGTGGAGTTTCGCCTGGATCTGTTCAGCCGTTTCAGAGAAAAAGACGTTTGAAGATATTGTTTTTCAATCCAAGATGGCTGACGAACCATGTGACCTATGACATCAGAAATGTATATTCTGCTTCCAACTGGGTATTAGAACACGTACGTGAAGTTTCGTGTTAATCGGTAAAGGTGCGTTTTTCAATCCAAGATGGCCGCCAAACCATGTGACGTGTGACATCATAATTTTTACCAAGCGTGCATACTGCCTGCTAGATGATAATTACAAATTTTCGATTCGTTTGGTTAAGCGGTTCCAGAGAAAACATTATTTAATATTTTTCTGAAATCCAAGATGGCGGCCAAACCATGTGACTTATCAATTCGAAATTAACAAACTTATATCGCCTTCCTGTCCCGAATATAGTTCTGAAATCTCCCCTTCATTGGGCCAACGCTTCTGGAGAAGAAGATGTTTGAAGGTTTTCGGGTTTTTTCAAGATGGCCGCCAAACCATGTGACCGATCAAAAACAAATTAACAAACTTGAGAAAGGACCTCATGGGGAATATATCTGTGAAGTTTCGTCTTCATCTGTCTTGCCCTTCTGGAGAAGAAGATTTTTAAAATTTATTCATTTTCAATCCAAGATGGCTGCCGAACCTTGTGACCGAGGATATCATGAATTTAAATTCTGCTTTCCATCGTCGACCCGAACAAGTGTGTGAAGTTTTGTGTAAATCGGATAAAGTCTATTTTTCTATCCAAGATGGCCGCCAAACCATGTGACTTCTGAGGTAAAAATTTTTACCATGTATGCAGACTTGAGCGAGGAAGGCACTTGCAAATTTTCGCTTCGATGGCTTATGAAATACCAGAGAAAACTTTATTTAATATTTTTCTTAAATCCAACATGGCGGCCAAACCATGTGACCTATCACTTTGAAATTAACAAACTTGCATCGCATACATGTCACGAATATAGTTCTGAAATCTCGCCTTCATTGGACCAGCGCTTCTGGAGAAGAAGATGTTTGAAGGTTTTAGGGTTTTTTCAAGATGGCCGCCAAACCATGTGACGTATCAACAACAAATTAACAAACTTGAAAGAGGACCTCAGGGGGAATGTGCGTTTAAAGTTTCGCCTTAATCTGCATAGCCGTTCTGGAGAAGAAGATTTAAAAAAAAAAAACACTAAAAAACAAGATGGCGGCCGAATTACGTCATCGATGACGTCAAAAAAACATTTTCGTCAGTGATTTTTGGCGTAGATGATGCTCAGAATTTTTCAGATTTTTCCCATATGGCGTTCTACTTGACGAATTTTCACCGGTATATCGCTTCACCTATGACGTCACGAAAAATCACACGTGTTCCCCATAGGGAGCTTAGTAAAATGTATCAAACGAAAATTTTTTCCATTGCACGGTTTCCGAGATACAGATGTCCAAAGTTTATCGCTTTTTTCAAGATGGCGACCGTACCACGTGACCAATGACGTCATAATTATAACGTGATTGTGCTATCAAAAAAGATACATACTATGGTGAAAATTTCCTGTCGATCGGACTTAGTGTTCCAGAGAAAATGATTTTTAAAGCGAAAAAGGGTGCAAAATGCCGGCGGAAGAATAATAATAATAATGCGTAATAATAAACAGAAGAAAAACAATAGGGTACCCTGTACTCACAGGGTACCCTAATAAACATAAGAAAAACAATAGGGTACCCTGTACTGACAGGGTACCCTAACTAGAACTGCCACTTTATAACTGCTGGCAGTGATGACCGGGTACCCAGTCCGTCCGCCTTTTGATACAACATGGGACTTTCTGCAGATGACAGTCACAAAGTTTCGCTTTGATCGGGAAAGTGGTTCCAGAGAAAACATTATTTAAGAGTGATACAAATACAGGCCTGCTTTGAGACGGCGCGGAACAGACGAGTTACGAACCGGGCAGCACAAAGCATTCAATTTCGTTATTACTGGCTTCCAGATTCAAATAAATAAATAATTCTGGCTCCCAAACCGTGTGACTGATCAGGTTGAAATTTTAAACTTTTGTTTAGCATATCACCTGAATTATAAATGTGAAGTTTTGCATATATAGAGGCAGCGGTTCCAGAGTAAACATTAATTAATATTTATCCTTCAATCCAAGATGGCGGCCAAACCATGTGACTTGTGATGTCATAATTTGCACCACGTGTGCAAACACGATGGTGGATGATAACTGCAAATTTTCGCTTCTCCAGGTTAAGCAGTTCCAGAGAAAACATTATTTAATATTTTTCTTAAAACCAACATGGCTGCCAAACCCTGGGCCCGATCCCGTTGAAATTTCAAACGCTCATTCCGCATGAGCGTTCCACCATAAACTTGATGTTTCACATTTATTGATGCAGTATTTCCAGAGTAAACATTAATTAATATTTTTCCTTCAATCCAATATGGCTGCCAAACGTTGCGTCGTACCTCAAAAGGGGGTGAGAACTTTTTATTCTTCATGGAGAGGCGGTCATAGTGGTGGAGTTTCACCTGGATCGGTTCAGTCGTTTCAGAGAAAAAGACGTTTTAAGATATTATTTTTCAATCCAAGATGGCTGACGAACCATGTGACCTATCACATCACAAATTTATATTCTGCTTCCAACTTGGTATTGGAACACGTTTGTGAAGTTTTGTGTTAATCGGTAAAGGTGCGTTTTTCTATCCAAGATGGCCGCCAAACCATGTGACGTGTGACGTCATAATTTTTACCTTGCGTGCATAGACGATGATAGATGATAATTGCAAATTTTAGATTCGTTAGGTTAAGCGGTTCCAGAGAAAACATTATTTAATATTTTTCTTAAATCCAACATGGCGGCCAAACCGTGTGACTAATCAATTCGAAATTAACAAACTTATATCGCCTACCAGTCCCGAATATAGTTCTGAAATCTCCCCTTCCTCGGACCAACGCTTCTGGAGAAGAAGATGTTTGAAGGTTTTAGGGTTTTTTCAAGATGGCCGCCAAACCATGTGACCGATCAAGAACAAATTAACAAACTTGAGAAAGGACCTCATGGGGAATATATGTGTGAAGTTTCGTCTTAATCTGTCTTGCCCTTCTGGAGAAGAAGATTTTTAAAATTTATTCATTTTCAATCCAAGATGGCTGCCGAACCTTGTGACCTATGATATCATAAATTTAAATTCTGCTTTCCATCGTCGACCCGAACAAGTGTGTAAAGTTTCGTGTAAATCGGATAAGGTCTATTTTTCTATCCAAGATGGCCGCCAAACCATGTGACTTCTGAGGTAAAATTTTTTTACCATGTATGCAGAGTTGAGGGAGGAAGGCACTTGCAAATTTTCGCTTCGATGGCTTTTGAAATTCCAGAGAAAACATTATTTAATATTTTTCTTAAATCCAACATGGCGGCCAAACCATGTGACCTATCACTTTGAAATTAACAAACTTGCATCGCATACATGTCACGAATATAGTTCTGAAATCTCGCCTTCATTGGACCAGCACTTCTGGAGAAGAAGATGTTTGAAGGTTTTAGGGTTTTTTCAAGATGGCCGCCAAACCATGTGACGTATCAACAACAAATTAACAAACTTGAAAGAGGACCTCAGGGGGAATGTACCTGTAAAGTTTCGCCTTAATCTGTTCAGCCCTTCTGGAGAAGATTTTTTTTAAAAAACACTAAAAAACAAGATGGCGGCCGAATTACATCATCGATGACGTCAAAAATAACATTTTTGACGATGAATTTTGGTGTAGATGACGCTCAGAATTTTTCAGATTTTTCCTATATGGCGTTCTACTTGACGAATTTTCACCGGTATATCGCTTCACCTATGACGTCACGAAAAATCACACGTGTTCCCCATAGGGAGCTTAGTAAAATGTATCAAACGAAAAATTTTTCCATTGCACGGTTTCCGAGATACAGATGTCCAAAGTTTATCGCATTTTTCAAGATGGCGACCGTACCACGTGACCAATGACGTCATAATTATAACGTGATTGTGCTATCAAAAAAGATACACACTATGGTGAAAATTTCCTGTCGATCGGACTTTGTGTTCCAGAGAAAATGATTTTTAAAGCGAAAAAGGGTGCAAAATGCCGGCGGAAAAATAATAATAATAATAATGCGTAATAATAAACAGAAGAAAAACAATAGGGTACCCTGTACTCACAGGGTACCCTAATAATAATAAACAGAAGAAAAACAATAGGTTATCCAGTCCATTTGACTGGATACCCTAACTAGAACTGCCACTTTATAACTGCTGGCAGTGATGACCGGGTACCCAGAAGTGTCCGCCTTTGACACAACTGATACAACATGGGACTTAAATCATAGTCGCAAAGTTTTGCATTGATAGGATAAGCGGTGCCAGAGAAAACATTATTTAATGGTGATACAAACACAGGCCTGCTTCGAGACGGCGCGGAACAGACGAGTTACGAACCGGGCAGCACAAAGCGTTCAATTTCCTGATTACTGGCTTCCAGATTCAAATAATTAAATAATTCTGGCTGCCAAACCACACGACCGATCAGGTTGAAATTTTAAACTTTTGTTTCACATGTAGCCTAAATTATAAATATGAAGTTTCGCATATATAGAAGTAGTGGTTCCAGAGTAAACATGAATTAATATTTATCCTTCAATCCAAGATGGCGGCCAAACCATGTGACTTGTGATGTTATAATTTTCACCACATGTGCAAACACGATCAAAGACGATAAGTGCAAATTTTCGCTTCGCAAGGTTAAGCAGTTCCAAAGAAAACATTATTTAATATTTTTCTTAAAACCAACATGGCTGCCAAACCCTGGGTCCGATCCCGTTGAAATTTCAAACCCTCATTCCTCCTGACTGTTCCACCATAAAGGTGATGTTTCACATTTATTGATGCAGTAGTTCCAGAGTAAACATTAATTAATATTTTTCCTTCAATCCACTATGGCTGCCAAACGTTGCGTCGTACCTCAAAAGGGGGTGAGAACTTTTTATTCGTCATGGAGAGGCGGTCATAGTGGTGGAGTTTCGCCTGGATCTGTTCAGTCGTTTCAGAGAAAAAGACGTTTTAAGATATTATTTTTCAATCCAAGATGGCTGACGAACCATGTGACCTATGACATCACAAATTTATATTCTGCTTCTAACTGGGCATTGGAACACGCCTGTGAAGTTTCGTGTTAATCGGTAAAGGTGCGTTTTTCTATCCAAGATGGCCGCCAAACCATGTGACCTGTGACGTCATAATTTTTACCATGCGTGCTTACACAATGGTAGATGATAATTGCAAATTTTTGATTCGTTGGGTTAAGCGGTTCCAGAGAAAACATTATTTAATATTTTTCTTAAATTCAAGATGGCGGCCAAACCATGTGACTTATCAATTCGAAATTAACAAACTTATATCGCCTTCCTCTCCCAAATATAATTCTGAAATCTCCCCTTCAGTGGACCAGCGCTTCTGGAGAAGAAGATGTTTGAAGGTTTTCGGGTTTTTTCAAGATGGCCGCCAAACCATGTGACCGATCAAGAAGAAATTAACAAACTTGAGAAAGGATCTCATGGGGATTATATCTGTGAAGTTTCGTCTTAATCTGTCTTGCCCTTCTGGAGAAGAAGATTTTTAAAATTTATTCATTTTCAATCCAAGATGGCTGCCGAACCTTGTGATCTATGATATCATAAATTTAAATTCTGCTTTCCATCGACGACCCGAACAAGTGTGTGAAGTTTCGTGAAAATCGGATAAGGTCTATTTTTCTATCCAAGATGGCCGCCAAACCATGTGACTTCTGAGGTAAAAATTTTTTACCATGTATGCACACTTGAGGGAGGAAGGCACTTGCAAATTTTCGCTTAAATGGCTTATGAAATTCCAGAGAAAACATTATTTAATATTTTTCTTAAATCCAACATGGCGGCCAAACCATGTGACCTATCACTTCGAAATTAACAAACTTGCATCGCATACATGTCACGAATATAGTTCTAAAATCTCGCCTTCATTGGACCAGCGCTTCTGGAGAAGAAGATGTTTGAAGGTTTTAGGGTTTTTTCAAGATGGCCGCCAAACCATGTGACGTATCAACAACAAATTAACAAACTTGAAAGAGGACCTCAGGGGGAATGTGCGTGTAAAGTTTCGCCTCAATCTGCATAGCCGTTCTGGAGAAGAAGATTTTTTTAAAAAAACACTAAAAAACAAGATGGCGGCTGAATTACGTCATCGATGACGTCAAGAGAAACATTTTCGTCAGTGATTTTTGGCGTAGATTATGCTCAGAATTTTTCAGATTTTTCCCATGTGGCGTTCTACTTGACGAATTTTCACCGGTATATCGCTTCACCTATGACGTCATGAAAAATCACACGTGTTCGCCATAGGGAGCTTAGTAAAACGTATCGAGCGAAAAATTTTTTCATTGCACGGTTTCTGAGATACAGAGGTCCAAAGTTTATCGTTTTTTTCAAGATGGCGCCCGTACCACGTGACCAATGACGTCATAATTATAACGTGATTGTGCTATCAAAAAAGATACATACTGTGGTGAAAATTTTGTCTCGATCGGACTTAGTGTCCCAGAGAAAATGGTTTTTAAAGCGAAAAAGGGTGCAAAATGCCGGCGGAAAAAGAAAAATAATAATAATAATAATAATAATAACTAGAACTGCCACTTTATAACTGCTGGCAGTGATGACCGGGTACCCAGTCCGTCCGCCTTTGATACAACATGGGACTTTCTGCAGATGACAGTCGCAAAGTTTGGCATTGAAAGGATAAGCGGTGCCAGAGAAAACATTATTTAATAGTGATACAAACACAGGCCTGCTTCGAGACGGCACGGAACAGATGAGTTACGAACCGGGCAGCACAAAGCATTCAATTTCGTTATTACTGGCTTCCAGATTCAAATAATTAAATAATTCTGGCTCCCAAACCGCGTGACCGATCAGGTTGAAATTTTAAACTTTTATTTCGCATGTCACCTGAATTATAAATCTGAAGTTTCGCATATATAGAGGCAGCGGTTCCAGAGTAAACATTAATTAATATTTATCCTTCAATCCAAGATGGCGGCCAAACCATGTGACTTGTGATGTCATAATTTGCACCACGTGTGCAAACACGATGGTGGATGATAACTGCAAATTTTCGCTTCTCCAGGTTAAGCAGTTCCAGAGAAAACATTATTTAATATTTTTCTTAAAACCAACATGGCTGCCAAACCCTGGGCCCGATCGCGTTGAAATTTCAAACCCTCATTCCGCATGAGCGTTCCACCATAAACTTGATGTTTCACATTTATTGATGCAGTAGTTCCAGAGTAAACATTAATTAATATTTTTCCTTCAATCCAATATGGCTGCCAAACGTTGCATCGTACCTCAAAAGGGGGTGGGAACTTTTTATTCGTCATGGAGAGACGGTCATAGTGGTGGAGTTTCGCCTGGATCTGTTCAGCCGTTTCAGAGAAAAAGACGTTTGAAGATATTGTTTTTCAATCCAAGATGGCTGACGAACCATGTGACCTATGACATCAGAAATGTATATTCTGCTTCCAACTGGGTATTAGAACACGTACGTGAAGTTTCGTGTTAATCGGTAAAGGTGCGTTTTTCAATCCAAGATGGCCGCCAAACCATGTGACGTGTGACATCATAATTTTTACCAAGCGTGCATACTGCCTGCTAGATGATAATTACAAATTTTCGATTCGTTTGGTTAAGCGGTTCCAGAGAAAACATTATTTAATATTTTTCTGAAATCCAAGATGGCGGCCAAACCATGTGACTTATCAATTCGAAATTAACAAACTTATATCGCCTTCCTGTCCCGAATATAGTTCTGAAATCTCCCCTTCATTGGGCCAACGCTTCTGGAGAAGAAGATGTTTGAAGGTTTTCGGGTTTTTTCAAGATGGCCGCCAAACCATGTGACCGATCAAAAACAAATTAACAAACTTGAGAAAGGACCTCATGGGGAATATATCTGTGAAGTTTCGTCTTCATCTGTCTTGCCCTTCTGGAGAAGAAGATTTTTAAAATTTATTCATTTTCAATCCAAGATGGCTGCCGAACCTTGTGACCGAGGATATCATGAATTTAAATTCTGCTTTCCATCGTCGACCCGAACAAGTGTGTGAAGTTTTGTGTAAATCGGATAAAGTCTATTTTTCTATCCAAGATGGCCGCCAAACCATGTGACTTCTGAGGTAAAAATTTTTACCATGTATGCAGACTTGAGCGAGGAAGGCACTTGCAAATTTTCGCTTCGATGGCTTATGAAATACCAGAGAAAACTTTATTTAATATTTTTCTTAAATCCAACATGGCGGCCAAACCATGTGACCTATCACTTTGAAATTAACAAACTTGCATCGCATACATGTCACGAATATAGTTCTGAAATCTCGCCTTCATTGGACCAGCGCTTCTGGAGAAGAAGATGTTTGAAGGTTTTAGGGTTTTTTCAAGATGGCCGCCAAACCATGTGACGTATCAACAACAAATTAACAAACTTGAAAGAGGACCTCAGGGGGAATGTGCGTTTAAAGTTTCGCCTTAATCTGCATAGCCGTTCTGGAGAAGAAGATTTAAAAAAAAAAACACTAAAAAACAAGATGGCGGCCGAATTACGTCATCGATGACGTCAAAAAAAACATTTTCGTCAGTGATTTTTGGCGTAGATGATGCTCAGAATTTTTCAGATTTTTCCCATATGGCGTTCTACTTGACGAATTTTCACCGGTATATCGCTTCACCTATGACGTCAAGAAAAATCACACGTGTTCCCCATAGGGAGCTTAGTAAAATGTATCAAACGAAAATTTTTTCCATTGCACGGTTTCCGAGATACAGATGTCCAAAGTTTATCGCTTTTTTCAAGATGGCGACCGTACCACGTGACCAATGACGTCATAATTATAACGTGATTGTGCTATCAAAAAAGATACATACTATGGTGAAAATTTCCTGTCGATCGGACTTAGTGTTCCAGAGAAAATGATTTTTAAAGCGAAAAAGGGTGCAAAATGCCGGCGGAAGAATAATAATAATAATGCGTAATAATAAACAGAAGAAAAACAATAGGGTACCCTGTACTCACAGGGTACCCTAATAATGCGTAATAATAAACAGAAGAAAAACAATAGGGTACCCTGTACTCACAGGGTACCCTAACTAGAACTGCCACTTTATAACTGCTGGCAGTGATGACCGGGTACCCAGTCCGTCCGCCTTTGACACAACTGACACAACGTGAGACTTAAATCATAGTCGCAAAGTTTCGCATTTATCGGATAAGCGGTGCCAGAGAAAACATTATTTAATGGTGATACAAACACAGGCCTGCGTCGAGACGGCGCGGAACAGACGAGTTACGAACCGGGCAGCACAAAGCGTTCAATTTCCTTATTACTGGCGACCAGATTCAAATAATTAAATAATTCTGGCTGCCAAACCACACGGCCGATCAGGTTGAAATTTTAAACTTTTGTTTCCCATGTCGCCTAAATTATAAATATGAAGTTTCGCATATATAGAAGTAGTGGTTCCAGAGTAAACATGAATTAATATTTATCCTTCAATCTAAGATGGCGGCCAAACCATGTGACTTGTGACCTCATAATTTTTACCATATATGCAGATATCATGGAGGATGACAGACGCAAATTTTCGCTTCGATAGGTTAAGCCGTTCCAGAGAAAACATTATTTAATATTTTTCTTAAATTCAACATGGCTGCCAAACCATGTGACCTATCAATTAGAAATTAACAAACTTGTATTCCCTACTCATGTGCAATAGGGGTGTGAAGTTTCCCCTTGATCAGATCAGGTGTTCTGGAGAAGAAGATGTTTGAAGGTTTGAAGGTAAATTCAAGATGGCCGCCAAACCATGTGACCAATCAAGAACAAATTAACAAACTTGAGAAAGGACCTCATGGGGAATATATGTGTGAAGTTTCGGCTTAATCTGTCTTGCCTTTCTGGAGAAGAAGATTTTTAAAATTTATTCATTTTCAATCCAAGATGGCTGACGAACCATGTGACCTATGACATCAGAAATTTATACTCTGCTTCCAACTGGGTATTGGAACACGTTTGTAAAGTTTCGTGTTAATCGGTAAAGGTGCGTTTTTCTATCCAAGATGGCCGCCAAACCATGTGACGTGTGATGTCATAATTTTTACCATGCGTGCATACATGATGGTAGATGATAATTACAAATTTTCGATTCGTTTGGTTCAGCGGTTCCAGAGAAAACATTATTTAATATTTTTCTTAAATCCAAGATGGCGGCCAAACCGTCTAACGTATCAATTCGAAATTAACAAACTTATATCGCCTACGTGTCCCGAATATAGTTCTGAAATCTCCCCTTCATCCGACCAGCGCTTCTGGAGAAGAAGATGTTTGAAGGTTTTCGGGTTTTTTCAAGATGGCCGCCAAACCATGTGACCGATCAAGAACAAATTAACAAACTTGAGAAAGGACCTCATGGGGAATATATGTGTGAAGTTTCGTCTTCATCTGTCTTGCCCTTCTGGAGAAGAAGATTTTTAAAATTTATTCATTTTCAATCCAAGATGGCTGCCGAACCTTGTGACCTATGATATCATAAATTTAAATTCTGCTTTCCATCGTCGACCCGAACAAGTGTGTGAAGTTTCGTGTAAATCGGATAAAGTCTATTTTTCTATCCAAGATGGCCGCCAAACCATGTGACTTCTGAGGTAAAATTTTTTTACCATGTATGCAGACTTGAGGGAGGAAGGCACTTGCAAATTTTCGCTTTGATGGCTTATGAAATACCAGAGAAAACATTATTTAATATTTTTCTTAAATCCAACATGGCGGCCAAACCATGTGACCTATCACTTCGAAATTAACAAACTTGCATCGCATCCATGTCACAAATATAATTCTGAAATCTCGCCTTCATTGGACCAGCGCTTCTGGAGAAGAAGATGTTTGAAGGTTTTAGGGTTTTTTCAAGATGGCCGCCAAACCATGTGACGTATCAACAACAAATTAACAAACTTGAAAGAGGGCCTCAGGGGGAATGTGCCTGTAAAGTTTCGCCTCAATCTGCACAGCCGTTCTGGAGAAGAAGATTTTTTTTAAAAAAAATTTCAAAACAAGATGGCGGCCGAATTACGTCACCGATGACGTCAAATTTTTTTTTTCCTACGATGAATTTAGGTGTAGATGACGCTCAAGAAATTTCAAATTTTTCCCATGTGGCGTTCTACTTGTCGAATTTTCACCGGGATACCTCTTCACCGATGACGTCACGAAAAATCACACGTATTCCCGAGAGGGAGCTTCATAAAATGTATGAAGCGAAAAAATTTTTACCCTGGAAGATTTCAGAGATACAGAGGTCCAAAGTTTATCGTTTTTTTCAAGATGGCGCCCGCACCACGTGACCAATGACGTCATAATTATAACGTGATTGTGCTATCAAAAAAGATACATACTACGGTGAAAATTTCGTGTCGATCGGACTTTGCGTTCCTGAGAAAATGATTTTTAAAGTGAAAACAGGGCGCAAAATGCCGGCGGAAAAATAATAATAATAATAAATAATAAACATAAGAAAAACAATAGGGTACCCTGTACTCACAGGGTACCCTAACTAGAACTGCCACTTTATAACTGCTGGCAGTGATGACCGGGTACCCAGTCCGCGTCCGCCTTTGACTCAACGTGAGACTTAAATCATAGTCGCAATTTTCGCATTGAAAGGATAAGCGTTGCCAGAGAAAACATTATTTAATAGTGATACAAACACAGGCCTGCTTCGAGAGGGAGCGGAACAGACGAGTTACGAACCGGGCAGCACAAAGCATTCAATTTCGTTATTACTGGCTTCCAGATTCAAATAATTAAATAATTCTGGCTGCCAAACCACACGACCGATCAGGTTGAAATTTTAAACTTTTGTTTCACATGTAGCCTAAATTATAAATATGAAGTTTCGCATATATAGAAGTAGTGGTTCCAGAGTAAACATGAATTAATATTTATCCTTCAATCTAAGATGGCGGCCAAACCATGTGACTTGTGACCTCATAATTTTTACCATGTATGCAGATATCATGGAGGATGACAGACGCAAATTTTCGCTTCGATAGGTTAAGCAGTTCCAGAGAAAACATTATTTAATATTTTTCTTAAATTCAACATGGCTGCCAAACCATGTGACCTATCAATTAGAAATTAACAAACTTGTATTCCCTACTCATGTGCAATAGGGGTGTGAAGTTTCCCCTTGATCAGATCAGGTGTTCTGGAGAAGAAGATGTTTGAAGGTTTTAAGGTAAATTCAAGATGGCCGCCAAACCATGTGACCAATCAAGAACAAATTAACAAACTTGAGAAAGGACCTCATGGGGAATATATGTGTGAAGTTTCGGCTTAATCTGTCTTGCCTTTCTGGAGAAGAAGATTTTTAAAATTTATTCATTTTCAATCCAAGATGGCTGACGAACCATGTGACCTATGACATCAGAAATTTATATTCTGCTTCCAACTGGGTATTGGAACACGTTTGTAAAGTTTCGTGTTAATCGGTAAAGGTGCGTTTTTCTATCCAAGATGGCCGCCAAACCATGTGACGTGTGATGTCATAATTTTTACCATGCGTGCATACACGATGGTAGATGATAATTACAAATTTTCGATTCGTTTGGTTCAGCGGTTCCAGAGAAAACATTATTTAATATTTTTCTTAAATCCAAGATGGCGGCCAAACCGTCTAACGTATAAATTCGAAATTAACAAACTTATATCGCCTACGTGTCCCGAATATAGTTCTGAAATCTCCCCTTCATCCGACCAACGCTTCTGGAGAAGAAGATGTTTGAAGGTTTTAGGGTTTTTTCAAGATGGCCGCCGAACCATGTGACCGATCAAGAACAAATTAACAAACTTGAGAAAGGACCTCATGGGGAATATATATGTGAAGTTTCGTCTTCATCTGTCTTGCCCTTCTGGAGAAGAAGATTTTTAAAATTTATTCATTTTCAATCCAAGATGGCTGCCGAACCTTGTGACCTATGATATCATAAATTTAAATTCTGCTTTCCATTGTCGACCCGAACAAGTTTGTGAAGTTTCGTGTAAATCGGATAAAGTCTATTTTTCTATCCAAGATGGCCGCCAAACCATGTGACTTCTGAGGTAAAATTATTTTACCATGTATGCAGACTTGAGGGAGGAAGGCACTTGCAAATTTTCGCTTTGATGGCTTATGAAATACCAGAGAAAACATTATTTAATATTTTTCTTAAATCCAACATGGCGGCCAAACCATGTGACCTATCACTTTGAAATTAACAAACTTGCATCGCATACATGTCACGAATATAGTTCTGAAATCTCGCCTTCATTGGACCAGCGCTTCTGGAGAAGAAGATGTTTGAAGGTTTTAAGGTTTTTTCAAGATGGCCGCCAAACCATGTGACGTATCAACAACAAATTAACAAACTTGAAAGAGGACTTCAGGGGGAATGTGCGTGTAAAGTTTCGCCTCAATCTGCACAGCCGTTCTGGAGAAGAAGATTTTTTAAAAAAAACACTAAAAAACAAGATGGCGGCCGAATTACGTCATCGATGACGTCAACAAAAACATTTTCGTCAGTGATTTTTGGCGTAGATGATGCTCAGAATTTTTCAGATTTTTCCCATATGGCGTTCTACTTGACGAATTTTCACCGGTATATCGCTTCACCTATGACGTCACGAAAAATCACACGTGTTCCCCATACGGAGCTTAGTAAAATGTATCAAGCGAAAAAATTTTCCATTGCACGGTTTCTGAGATACAGACGTCCAAAGTTTATCGTTTTTTTCAAGATGGCGCCCGCATCACGTGACTAATGACGTCATAATTACAACGTGATTGTGCTATCAAAAAAGATACATACTGTGGTGAAAATTTTGTGTCGATCGGACTTAGTATCCCAGAGAAAATGATTTTTAAAGCGAAAAAGGGTGCAAAATGCCGGCGGAAAAAGAAAAATAATAATAATAATAATAATAACTAGAACTGCCACTTTATAACTGCTGGCAGTGATGACCGGGTACCCAGTCCGTCCGCCTTTGACACAACTGATACAACATGAGACTTAAATCAGAGTCGCAAAGTTTTGCATTGACAAGATAAGCGGTGCCAGAGAAAACATTATTTAATGGTGATACAAACACAGGCCTGCTTCGAGAGGGCACGGAACAGACGAGTTGCGAACCGGGCAGCACAAAGCATTCAATTTCGTTAGAACTGGCTTCCAGATTCAAATAATTAAATAATTCTGGCTCCCAAACCGCGTGACCGATCAGGTTGAAATTTTAAACTTTTGTTTCGCATGTCACCTGAATTATAAATGTGAAGTTTCTCATATATAGAGGCAGCCGTTCCAGAGTAAACATTAATTAATATTTATCCTTCAATCCACGATGGCGGCCAAACCATGTGACTTGTGATGTCATCATTTTCACCACATGTGCAAACACGATGGGAGACTATAAGTGCAAATTTTCGCTTCTCCAGGTTAAGCAGTTCCAGAGAAAACATTATTTAATATTTTTCTTAAAACCAACATGGCTGCCAAACCCTGGGCCCGATCCCGTTGAAATTTCAAACCCTCATTCCGCATGAGCGTTCCACCATAAAGGTGATGTTTCACATTTATTGATGCAGTAGTTCAGAGTAAACATTAATTAATATTTTTCCTTCAATCCACTATGGCTGCCAAGCGTTGCGTCGTACCTCAAAAGGGGTGAGAACTTTTTATTCGTCATGGAGAGGCGGTCATAGTGGTGGAGTTTCGCATGGATCTATTCAGCCGTTTCAGAGAAAAAGATGTTTGAAGATATTGTTTTCAATCCAAGATGGTTGACGAACCATGTGACCTATGACATCAGAAATTTATATTCTGCTTCCAACTGGGCATTGGAACACGTACGTGAAGTTTCGTGTTAATCGGTAAAGGTGCGTTTTTCAATCCAAGATGGCCGCCAAACCATGTGACGTGTGACATCATAATTTTTAGCAAGCGTGCATACTGCCTGCTAGATGATAATTACAAATTTTCGATTCGTTTGGTTAAACGGTTCCAGAGAAAACATTATTTAATATTTTTCTTAAATCCAAGATGGCGGCCAAACCATGTGACTTATCAATTCGAAATTAACAAACTTATATCGCCTTCCTGTCCCGAATAAAGTTCTGAAATCTCCCCTTCATTGGGCCAACGCTTCTGGAGAAGAAGATCTTTGAAGGTTTTCGGGTTTTTTCAAGATGGCCGCCAAACCATGTGACCGATCAAGATCAAATTAACAAACTTGAGAAAGGACCTCATGGGGAATATATGTGTTAAGTTTCATCTTGATCTGTCTTGCCCTTCTGGAGAAGAAGATTTTTAAAATTTATTCATTTTCAATCCAAGATGGCTGCCGAACCTTGTGACCGATGATATCATAAATTTAAATTCTGCTTTCCATCGTCGACCCAAACAAGTGTGTGCAGTTTCGTGTAAATCGGATAAAGTCTATTTTTCTATCCAAGATGGCCGCCAAACCATGTGACTTCTGAGGTAAAATTTTTTTACCATGTATGCAGAGTTGAGCGAGGAAGGCACTTGCAAATTTTAACCGATGGCTTATGAAATACCAGAGAAAACATTATTTAATATTTTTCTTAAATCCAACATGGCGGCTAAACCATGTGACCTATCACTTCGAAATTAACAAACTTGCATCGCATACATGTCCCGAATATAGTTCTGAAATCTCACCTTCATTCGACCAGCGCTTCTGGAGAAGAAGATGTTTGAAGGTTTTAGGGTTTTTTCAAGATGGCCGCCAAACCATGTGACGTATCAACAACAAATTAACAAACTTGAAAGAGGACATCAGGGGGAATGTACTTGTAAAGTTTCGCCTTAATCTGTCCAGCCCTTCTGGAGAAGAAGATTTTTTAAAAAACACTAAAAAACAAGATGGCGGCGAATTACGTCATCGATGACGTCAAGAAAAAACATTTTCCGCAGCAATTTTAGGCGTAGATGATGCTCAGAATTTTCAGATTTTTCCTATATGGCGTTCTACTTGGCAATTTTCACTGTAATATCGCTTCACCTATGACGTCAGGAAAAATCACACGTGTTGCCCATAGGGAGCTTAGTAAAATGTATCAAGCGAAAAAATTTTCCATTGCACGGTTTCCGAGATACAGATGTCCAAAGTTTATCGCTTTTTTCAAGATGGCGACCGTACCACGTGACCAATGACGTCATAATTATAACGTGATTGTGCTATCAAAAAAGATACATACTGTGGTGAAAATTTTGTGTCGATCGGACTTAGTATCCCAGAGAAAATGGTTTTTAAAGCGAAAAAGGGTGCAAAATGCCGGCGGAAAAAGAAAAATAATAATAATAATAATAATAAACAGAAGAAAAACAATAGGGTACCCTGTACTGACAGGGTACCCTAATAAACAGAAGAAAAACAATAGGGTACCCTGTACTGACAGGGTACCCTAACTAGAACTGCCACTTTATAACTGCTGGCAGTGATGACCGGGTACCCAGTCCGTCCGCCTTTTGATACAACATGGGACTTTCTGCAGATGACAGTCACAAAGTTTCGCTTTGATCGGGAAAGTGGTTCCAGAGAAAACATTATTTAAGAGTGATACAAATACAGGCCTGCTTCGAGACGGCGCGGAACAGACGAGTTACGAACAGGGCAGCACAAAGCATTCAATTTCGTTATTACTGGCTTCCAGATTCAAATAAATAAATAATTCTGGCTCCCAAACCGTGTGACCAATCAGGTTGAAATTTTAAACTTTTGTTTAGCATATCACCTGAATTATAAATGTGAAGTTTCGCATATATAGAGGCAGCGGTTCCAGAGTAAACATTAATTAATATTTATCCTTCAATCCAAGATGGCAGCCAAACCATGTGACTTGTGATGTCATAATTTGCACCACGTGTGCAAACACGATGGTGGATGATAACTGCAAATTTTCGCTTCTCCAGGTTAAGCAGTTCCAGAGAAAACATTATTTAATATTTTTCTTAAAACCAACATTGCTGCCAAACCCTGGGCCCGATCCCGTTGAAATTTCAAACGCTCATTCCGCATGAGCGTTCCACCATAAACTTGATGTTTCACATTTATTGATGCAGTATTTCCAGAGTAAACATTAATTAATATTTTTCCTTCAATCCAATATGGCTGCCAAACGTTGCGTCGTACCTCAAAAGGGGGTGAGAACTTTTTATTCGTCATGGAGAGGCGGTCATAGTGGTGGAGTTTCACCTGGATCTGTTCAGTCGTTTCAGAGAAAAAGACGTTTTAAGATATTATTTTTCAATCCAAGATGGCTGACGAACCATGTGACCTATGACATCACAAATTTATATTCTGCTTCCAACTTGGTATTGGAACACGTATGTGAAGTTTCGTGTTAATCGGTAAGGGTGCGTTTTTATATCCAAGATGGCCGCCAAACCATGTGACGTGTGACGTCATAATTTTTACCTTGCGTGCATAGACGATGATAGATGATAATTGCAAAGTTTCGATTCGTTAGGTTAAGCGGTTCCAGAGAAAACATTATTTAATATTTTTCTTAAATCCAACATGGCGGCCAAACCGTGTGACTAATCAATTCGAAATTAACAAACTTATATCGCCTACCTGTCCCGAATATAGTTCTGAAATCTCCCCTTCCTCGGACCAGCGCTTCTGGAGAAGAAGATGTTTGAAGGTTTTAGGGTTTTTTCAAGATGGCCGCCAAACCATGTGACCGATCAAGAACAAATTAACAAACTTGAGAAAGGACATCATGGGGAATATATGTGTGAAGTTTCGTCTTAATCTGTCTTGCCCTTCTGGAGAAGAAGATTTTTAAAATTTATTCATTTTCAATCCAAGATGGCTGCCGAACCTTGTGACCTATGATATCATAAATTTAAATTCTGCTTTCCATCGTCGACCCGAACAAGTGTGTAAAGTTTCGTGTAAATAGGATAAGGTCTATTTTTCTATCCAAGATGGCCGCCAAACCATGTGACTTCTGAGGTAAAATTTTTTTACCATGTATGCAGAGTTGAGGGAGGAAGGCACTTGCAAATTTTCGCTTCGATGGCTTTTGAAATTCCAGAGAAAACATTATTTAATATTTTTCTTAAATCCAAGATGGCGGCCAAACCGTCTAACGTATCAATTCGAAATTAACAAACTTATATCGCCGACATGTCCCGAATATAGTTCTGAAATCTCCCCTTCATCCGACCAGCGCTTCTGGAGAAGAAGATGTTTGAAGGTTTTAGGGTTTTTTCAAGATGGCCGCCGAACCATGTGACCGATCAAGAACAAATTAACAAACTTGAGAAAGGACCTCATGGGGAATATATGTGTGAAGTTTCGTCTTCATCTGTCTTGCCCTTCTGGAGAAGAAGATTTTTAAAATTTATTCATTTTCAATCCAAGATGGCTGCCGAACCTTGTGACCTATGATATCATAAATTTAAATTCTGCTTTCCATCGTCGACCCGAACAAGTGTGTGAAGTTTCGTGTAAATCGGATAAAGTCTATTTTTCTATCCAAGATGGCCGCCAAACCATGTGACTTCTGAGGTAAAAATTTTTTACCATGTATGCAGACTTGAGGGAGGAAGGCACTTGCAAATTTTCGCTTTGATGGCTTATGAAATACCAGAGAAAACATTATTTAATATTTTTCTTAAATCCAACATGGCGGCCAAACCATGTGACCTATCACTTTGAAATTAACAAACTTGCATCGCATACATGTCACGAATATAGTTCTGAAATCTCGCCTTCATTGGACCAGCGCTTCTGGAGAAGAAGATGTTTGAAGGTTTTAAGGTTTTTTCAAGATGGCCGCCAAACCATGTGACGTATCAACAACAAATTAACAAACTTGAAAGAGGACCTCAGGAGGAATGTGCCTCTAAAGGTTCCCCTCAATCTGCACAGCCGTTCTGGAGAAGAAGATTTTTTTAAAAAACACAAAAAACAAGATGGCGGCCGAATTACGTCACTGATGACGTCAAAATATTTTTTTTCTACGATGAATTTTTGTGTAGATGATGCTCAAGAAATTTCAAATTTTTGCCATGTGGCGTTCTACTTGACGAATTTTTACTGGGATACCTCTTCACTGATGACATCACGAAAAATCACACGTATACCCGAGAGGGAGCTTGTTCAAATGTATCAAGCGAAATTTTTTTACACTAGAAGGTTTCCGAGATACAGAGGTCCAAAGTTGATCTGTTTTTTCAAGATGGCGCCCGTATCACGTGACCTATGACGTCATAATTATCAATTATGTATGCTATCAAAAAAGATACATATTTGGTGAAAATTTTGTGTCGATTGGTCTTACCATTTCTGAGAAAATGGCATTTAAAGCGAAAAAATTTGAAAATTTTGCAAATTTACGGCGGAAGAATAATAATAATAACTAGAACTGCCACTTTATAACTGCTGGCAGTGATGACCGGGTACCCAGTCCGTCCGCCTTTGACACAACTGACACAACGTGAGACTTAAATCATAGTCGCAAAGTTTCGCATTTATCGGATAAGCGGTGCCAGAGAAAACATTAGTTAATGGTGATACAAACACAGGCCTGCTTCGAGACGGCGCGGAACAGACGAGTTACGAACCGGGCAGCACAAAGCGTTCAATTTCCTTATTACTGGCGACCAGATTCAAATAATTAAATAATTCTGGCTGCCAAACCACACGGCCGATCAGGTTGAAATTTTAAACTTTTGTTTCCCATGTAGCCTAAATTATAAATATGAAGTTTCGCATATATAGAAGTAGTGGTTCCAGAGTAAACATGAATTAATATTTATCCTTCAATCTAAGATGGCGGCCAAACCATGTGACGTGTGACCTCATAATTTTTACCATGTATGCAGATATCATGGAGGATGACAGACGCAAATTTTCGCTTCGATAGGTTAAGCAGTTCCAGAGAAAACATTATTTAATATTTTTCTTAAATTCAACATGGCTGCCAAACCATGTGACCTATCAATTAGAAATTAACAAACTTGTATTCCCTACTCATGTGCAATAGGGGTGTGAAGTTTCCCCTTGATCAGATCAGGTGTTCTGGAGAAGAAGATGTTTGAAGGTTTTAAGGTAAATTCAAGATGGCCGCCAAACCATGTGACCAATCAAGAACAAATTAACAAACTTGAGAAAGGACCTCATGGGGAATATATGTGTGAAGTTTCGGCTTAATCTGTCTTGCCTTTCTGGAGAAGAAGATTTTTAAAATTTATTCATTTTCAATCCAAGATGGCTGACGAACCATGTGACCTATGACATCAGAAATTTATATTCTGCTTCCAACTGGGTATTGGAACACGTTTGTAAAGTTTCGTGTTAATCGGTAAAGGTGCGTTTTTCTATCCAAGATGGCCGCCAAACCATGTGACGTGTGATGTCATAATTTTTACCATGCGTGCATACACGATGGTAGATGATAATTACAAATTTTCGATTCGTTTGGTTCAGCAGTTCCAGAGAAAACATTATTTAATATTTTTCTTAAATCCAAGATGGCGGCCAAACCGTCTAACGTATCAATTCGAAATTAACAAACTTATATCGCCTACTTGTCCCGAATATAGTTCTGAAATCTCCCCTTCATCCGACCAGCGCTTCTGGAGAAGAAGATGTTTGTAGGTTTTAGGGTTTTTTCAAGATGGCCGCCGAACCATGTGACCGATCAAGAACAAATTAACAAACTTGAGAAAGGACCTCATGGGGAATATATGTGTGAAGTTTCGTCTTCATCTGTCTTGCCCTTCTGGAGAAGAAGATTTTTAAAATTTATTCATTTTCAATCCAAGATGGCTGCCGAACCTTGTGACCTATGATATCATAAATTTAAATTCTGCTTTCCATCGTCGACCCGAACAAGTGTGTGAAGTTTCGTGTAAATCGGACAAAGTCGATTTTTCTATCCAAGATGGCCGCCAAACCATGTGACTTCTGAGGTAAAATTTTTTTACCATGTATGCAGACTTGAGGGAGGAAGGCACTTGCAAATTTTCGCTTTGATGGCTTATGAAATACCAGAGAAAACATTATTTAATATTTTTCTTAAATCCAACATGGCGGCCAAACCATGTGACCTATCACTTTGAAATTAACAAACTTGCATCGCATACATGTCACGAATATAGTTCTGAAATCTCGCCTTCATTGGACCAGCGCTTCTGGAGAAGAAGATGTTTGAAGGTTTTAAGGTTTTTTCAAGATGGCCGCCAAACCATGTGACGTATCAACAACAAATTAACAAACTTGAAAGAGGACCTCAGGGGGAATGTGCCTGTGAAGTTTCGCCTCAATCTGCACAGCCGTTCTGGAGAAGAAGATTTTTTTAAAAAAACACAAAAAAACAAGATGGCGGCCGAATTACGTCACCGATGACGTCAAAGTATTTTTTTTCTACGATGAATTTTTGTGTAGATGATGCTCAAGAAATTTCAAATTTTTGCCATGTGGCGTTCTACTTGACGAATTTTTACTGGGATACCTCTTCACTGATGACGTCACGAAAAATCACACGTATTCCCGAGAGGGAGCTTGTTCAAATGTATCAAGCGAAATTTTTTACACTAGAAGGTTTCCGAGATACAGAGGTCCAAAGTTGATCTGTTTTTTCAAGATGGCGCCCGTATCACGTGACCTATGACGTCATAATTATCAATTATGTATGCTATCAAAAAAGATACATATCTGGTGAAAATTTTGTGTCGATTGGTCTTACCATTTCTGAGAAAATGGCATTTAAAGCGAAAAAAACTGGAAATTTTGCAAATTTACGGCGGAAGAAAAATAATAATAACTAGAACTGCCACTTTATAACTGCTGGCAGTGATGACCGGGTACCCAGTCCGTCCGCCTTTGATACAACATGGGACTTTCTGCAGATGACAGTCGCAAAGTTTGGCATTGAAAGGATAAGCGGTGCCAGAGAAAACATTATTTAATAGTGATACAAACACAGGCCTGCTTCGAGACGGCACGGAACAGATGAGTTACGAACCGGGCAGCACAAAGCATTCAATTTCGTTATTACTGGCTTCCAGATTCAAATAATTAAATAATTCTGGCTCCCAAACCGCGTGACCGATCAGGTTGAAATTTTAAACTTTTATTTCGCATGTCACCTGAATTATAAATCTGAAGTTTCGCATATATAGAGGCAGCGGTTCCAGAGTAAACATTAATTAATATTTATCCTTCAATCCAAGATGGCGGCCAAACCATGTGACTTGTGATGTCATAATTTGCACCACGTGTGCAAACACGATGGTGGATGATAACTGCAAATTTTCGCTTCTCCAGGTTAAGCAGTTCCAGAGAAAACATTATTTAATATTTTTCTTAAAACCAACATGGCTGCCAAACCCTGGGCCCGATCGCGTTGAAATTTCAAACCCTCATTCCGCATGAGCGTTCCACCATAAACTTGATGTTTCACATTTATTGATGCAGTAGTTCCAGAGTAAACATTAATTAATATTTTTCCTTCAATCCAATATGGCTGCCAAACGTTGCATCGTACCTCAAAAGGGGGTGGGAACTTTTATTCGTCATGGAGAGGCGGTCATAGTGGTGGAGTTTCGCCTGGATCTGTTCAGCCGTTTCAGAGAAAAAGACGTTTGAAGATATTGTTTTTCAATCCAAGATGGCTGACGAACCATGTGACCTATGACATCAGAAATGTATATTCTGCTTCCAACTGGGTATTAGAACACGTACGTGAAGTTTCGTGTTAATCGGTAAAGGTGCGTTTTTCAATCCAAGATGGCCGCCAAACCATGTGACGTGTGACATCATAATTTTTACCAAGCGTGCATACTGCCTGCTAGATGATAATTACAAATTTTCGATTCGTTTGGTTAAGCGGTTCCAGAGAAAACATTATTTAATATTTTTCTGAAATCCAAGATGGCGGCCAAACCATGTGACTTATCAATTCGAAATTAACAAACTTATATCGCCTTCCTGTCCCGAATATAGTTCTGAAATCTCCCCTTCATTGGGCCAACGCTTCTGGAGAAGAAGATGTTTGAAGGTTTTCGGGTTTTTTCAAGATGGCCGCCAAACCATGTGACCGATCAAAAACAAATTAACAAACTTGAGAAAGGACCTCATGGGGAATATATCTGTGAAGTTTCGTCTTCATCTGTCTTGCCCTTCTGGAGAAGAAGATTTTTAAAATTTATTCATTTTCAATCCAAGATGGCTGCCGAACCTTGTGACCGAGGATATCATGAATTTAAATTCTGCTTTCCATCGTCGACCCGAACAAGTGTGTGAAGTTTTGTGTAAATCGGATAAAGTCTATTTTTCTATCCAAGATGGCCGCCAAACCATGTGACTTCTGAGGTAAAAATTTTTACCATGTATGCAGACTTGAGCGAGGAAGGCACTTGCAAATTTTCGCTTCGATGGCTTATGAAATACCAGAGAAAACTTTATTTAATATTTTTCTTAAATCCAACATGGCGGCCAAACCATGTGACCTATCACTTTGAAATTAACAAACTTGCATCGCATACATGTCACGAATATAGTTCTGAAATCTCGCCTTCATTGGACCAGCGCTTCTGGAGAAGAAGATGTTTGAAGGTTTTAGGGTTTTTTCAAGATGGCCGCCAAACCATGTGACGTATCAACAACAAATTAACAAACTTGAAAGAGGACCTCAGGGGGAATGTGCGTTTAAAGTTTCGCCTTAATCTGCATAGCCGTTCTGGAGAAGAAGATTTAAAAAAAACACTAAAAAACAAGATGGCGGCCGAATTACGTCATCGATGACGTCAAAAAAACATTTTCGTCAGTGATTTTTGGCGTAGATGATGCTCAGAATTTTTCAGATTTTTCCCATATGGCGTTCTACTTGACGAATTTTCACCGGTATATCGCTTCACCTATGACGTCACGAAAAATCACACGTGTTCCCCATAGGGAGCTTAGTAAAATGTATCAAACGAAAATTTTTTCCATTGCACGGTTTCCGAGATACAGATGTCCAAAGTTTATCGCTTTTTCAAGATGGCGACCGTACCACGTGACCAATGACGTCATAATTATAACGTGATTGTGCTATCAAAAAAGATACATACTATGGTGAAAATTTCCTGTCGATCGGACTTAGTGTTCCAGAGAAAATGATTTTTAAAGCGAAAAAGGGTGCAAAATGCCGGCGGAAGAATAATAATAATAATGCGTAATAATAAACAGAAGAAAAACAATAGGGTACCCTGTACTCACAGGGTACCCTAACTAGAACTGCCACTTTATAACTGCTGGCAGTGATGACCGGGTACCCAGTCCGTCCGCCTTTTGATACAACATGGGACTTTCTGCAGATGACAGTCACAAAGTTTCGCTTTGATCGGGAAAGTGGTTCCAGAGAAAACATTATTTAAGAGTGATACAAATACAGGCCTGCTTTGAGACGGCGCGGAACAGACGAGTTACGAACCGGGCAGCACAAAGCATTCAATTTCGTTATTACTGGCTTCCAGATTCAAATAAATAAATAATTCTGGCTCCCAAACCGTGTGACTGATCAGGTTGAAATTTTAAACTTTTGTTTAGCATATCACCTGAATTATAAATGTGAAGTTTTGCATATATAGAGGCAGCGGTTCCAGAGTAAACATTAATTAATATTTATCCTTCAATCCAAGATGGCGGCCAAACCATGTGACTTGTGATGTCATAATTTGCACCACGTGTGCAAACACGATGGTGGATGATAACTGCAAATTTTCGCTTCTCCAGGTTAAGCAGTTCCAGAGAAAACATTATTTAATATTTTTCTTAAAACCAACATGGCTGCCAAACCCTGGGCCCGATCCCGTTGAAATTTCAAACGCTCATTCCGCATGAGCGTTCCACCATAAACTTGATGTTTCACATTTATTGATGCAGTATTTCCAGAGTAAACATTAATTAATATTTTTCCTTCAATCCAATATGGCTGCCAAACGTTGCGTCGTACCTCAAAAGGGGTGAGAACTTTTTATTCTTCATGGAGAGGCGGTCATAGTGGTGGAGTTTCACCTGGATCGGTTCAGTCGTTTCAGAGAAAAAGACGTTTTAAGATATTATTTTTCAATCCAAGATGGCTGACGAACCATGTGACCTATCACATCACAAATTTATATTCTGCTTCCAACTTGGTATTGGAACACGTTTGTGAAGTTTTGTGTTAATCGGTAAAGGTGCGTTTTTCTATCCAAGATGGCCGCCAAACCATGTGACGTGTGACGTCATAATTTTTACCTTGCGTGCATAGACGATGATAGATGATAATTGCAAATTTTAGATTCGTTAGGTTAAGCGGTTCCAGAGAAAACATTATTTAATATTTTTCTTAAATCCAACATGGCGGCCAAACCGTGTGACTAATCAATTCGAAATTAACAAACTTATATCGCCTACCAGTCCCGAATATAGTTCTGAAATCTCCCCTTCCTCGGACCAACGCTTCTGGAGAAGAAGATGTTTGAAGGTTTTAGGGTTTTTTCAAGATGGCCGCCAAACCATGTGACCGATCAAGAACAAATTAACAAACTTGAGAAAGGACCTCATGGGGAATATATGTGTGAAGTTTCGTCTTAATCTGTCTTGCCCTTCTGGAGAAGAAGATTTTTAAAATTTATTCATTTTCAATCCAAGATGGCTGCCGAACCTTGTGACCTATGATATCATAAATTTAAATTCTGCTTTCCATCGTCGACCCGAACAAGTGTGTAAAGTTTCGTGTAAATCGGATAAGGTCTATTTTTCTATCCAAGATGGCCGCCAAACCATGTGACTTCTGAGGTAAAAATTTTTTACCATGTATGCAGAGTTGAGGGAGGAAGGCACTTGCAAATTTTCGCTTCGATGGCTTTTGAAATTCCAGAGAAAACATTATTTAATATTTTTCTTAAATCCAACATGGCGGCCAAACCATGTGACCTATCACTTTGAAATTAACAAACTTGCATCGCATACATGTCACGAATATAGTTCTGAAATCTCGCCTTCATTGGACCAGCACTTCTGGAGAAGAAGATGTTTGAAGGTTTTAGGGTTTTTTCAAGATGGCCGCCAAACCATGTGACGTATCAACAACAAATTAACAAACTTGAAAGAGGACCTCAGGGGGAATGTACCTGTAAAGTTTCGCCTTAATCTGTTCAGCCCTTCTGGAGAAGAAGATTTTTTTTAAAAAAACACTAAAAAACAAGATGGCGGCCGAATTACATCATCGATGACGTCAAAAATAACATTTTTGACGATGAATTTTGGTGTAGATGACGCTCAGAATTTTTCAGATTTTTCCTATATGGCGTTCTACTTGACGAATTTTCACCGGTATATCGCTTCACCTATGACGTCACGAAAAATCACACGTGTTCCCCATAGGGAGCTTAGTAAAATGTATCAAACGAAAAATTTTTCCATTGCACGGTTTCCGAGATACAGATGTCCAAAGTTTATCGCATTTTTCAAGATGGCGACCGTACCACGTGACCAATGACGTCATAATTATAACGTGATTGTGCTATCAAAAAAGATACACACTATGGTGAAAATTTCCTGTCGATCGGACTTTGTGTTCCAGAGAAAATGATTTTTAAAGCGAAAAAGGGTGCAAAATGCCGGCGGAAAAATAATAATAATAATAATGCGTAATAATAAACAGAAGAAAAACAATAGGGTACCCTGTACTCACAGGGTACCCTAACTAGAACTGCCACTTTATAACTGCTGGCAGTGATGACCGGGTACCCAGAAGTGTCCGCCTTTGACACAACTGATACAACATGAGACTTAAATCATAGTCGCAAAGTTTCGCATTTATCGGATAAGCGGTGCCAGAGAAAACATTATTTAATGGTGATACAAACACAGGCCTGCTTCGAAACGGCGCGGAACAGACTAGTTACGAACCGGGCAGCACAAAGCGTTCAATTTCCTGATTACTGGCGAACAGATTCAAATAATTAAATAATTCTGGCTGCCAAACCGTGTGACCGATCAGGTTGAAATTTTAACCCTTTGTTTCGCATGTCGGCTAAATTACAAATGTGAAGTTTCGTATATATAGAAGCAGCGCTTCCAGAGTAAACATTAATTAATATTTATCCTTCAATCCAAGATGGCGGCCAAACCATGTGACTTGTGATGTCATAATTTTCACCACATGTGCAAACACGATCGGAGACGATAACTGCAAATTTTCGCTTCTCCAGGTTAAGCAGTTCCAGAGAAAACATTATTTAATATTTTTCTTAAAACCAACATGGCTGCCAAACCCTGGGCCCGATCGCGTTGAAATTTCAAACCCTCATTCCGCATGAGTGTTCCACCATAAAGGTGATGTTTCACATTTATTGATGCAGTATTTCCAGAGTAAACATTAATTAATATTTTTCCTTCAATCCACTATGGCTGCCAAACGTTGCGTCGTACCTCAAAAGGGGGTGAGAACTTTTTATTCGTCATGGAGAGGCGGTCATAGTGGTGGAGTTTCGCCTGGATCTGTTCAGTCCTTTCAGAGAAAAAGACGTTTAAAGATATTATTTTTTAATCCAAGATGGCTGACGAACCATGTGACCTATGACATCACAAATTTATATTCTGCTTCCAACTGGGTACTGGAACACGGTTGTGAAGATTCGTGTTAATCGGTAAAGGTGCGTTTTTCTATCCAAGATGGCCACCAAACCATGTAACATGTGATGTCATAATTTTTACCATGCGTGCATACAAGATGGTAGATGATAATTACAAATTTTCGATTCGTTTGGTTCAGTGGTTCCAGAGAAAACATTATTTAATATTTTTCTTAAATCCAAGATGGCGGCCAAACCGTCTAACGTATCAATTCGAAATTAACAAACTTATATCGCCTACATATCCCGAATATAGTTCTGAAATCTCCCTTCATCCGACCAGCGCTTCTGGAGAAGAAGATGTTTGAAGGTTTTAGGGTTTTTTCAAGATGGCCGCCGAACCATGTGACCGATCAAGAACAAATTAACAAACTTGAGAAAGGACCTCATGGGGAATATATCTGTGAAGTTTCGTCTTCATCTGTCTTGCCCTTCTGGAGAAGAAGATTTTTAAAATTTATTCATTTTCAATCCAAGATGGCTGCCGAACCTTGTGATCTATGATATCATAAATTTAAATTCTGCTTTCCATCGTCGACCCGAACAAGTCTGTCGATTTTCGTGTAAATCGGATAAAGTCTATTTTTCTATCCAAGATGGCCGCCAAACCATGTGACTTCTGAGGTAAATTTTTTTTACCATGTATGCAGACTTGAGGCGAGAAGGCACTTGTAAATTTTCGCTTCGATGGCTTATGAAATTCCAGAGAAAACATTATTTAATATTTTTCTTAAATCCAACATGGCGGCCAAACCATGTGACCTATCACTTCAAAATTAACAAACTTGCATCGCATACATGTCACGAATATAGTTCTGAAATCTCGCCTTGATTGGACCAGCGCTTCTGGAGAAGAAGATGTTTGAAGGTTTTAGGGTTTTTTCAAGATGGCCGCCAAACCATGTGACGTATCAACAACAAATTAACAAACTTGAAAGAGGACCTCAGGGGGAATGTACCTGCAAAGTTTCGCCTTAATCTGTCCAGCCCTTCTGGAGAAGAAGATTTTTTTTAAAAAACACTAAAAAACAAGATGGCGGCCGAATTACGTCATCGATGACGTCAAGAAAAACATTTTTGTCAGTTATTTTAGGCGTAGATGATGCTCAGAATTTTTCAGATTTTTCCTATACGGCGTTCTACTTGACGAATTTTCACTGGTATATCGCTTCACCTATGACGTCACGAAAAATCACACGTATTCCCGATAGTGAGTTTAGTAAAATGTATTAAACGAAAAATTTTTCCATTGCACGGTTTCCGAGATACAGAGGTCCAAAGTTTATCGTTTTTTTCAAGATGGCGCCCGCACCACGTGACCAATGACGTCATAATTATAACGTGATTGTGCTATCAAAAAGATACATACTACGGTGAAAATTTCGTGTCGATCGGACTTTGCGTTCCTGAGAAAATGATTTTTAAAGCGAAAACAGGCCGCAAAATGCCGGCGGAAAAATAATAATAATAATAATAATAAACTAGAACTGCCACTTTATAACTGCTGGCAGTGATGACCGGGTACCCAGTCCGTCCGCCTTTGATACAACATGGGACTTTCTGCAGATGACAGTCGCAAAGTTTGGCATTGAAAGGATAAGCGGTGCCAGAGAAAACATTATTTAATAGTGATACAAACACAGGCCTGCTTCGAGACGGCACGGAACAGATGAGTTACGAACCGGGCAGCACAAAGCATTCAATTTCGTTATTACTGGCTTCCAGATTCAAATAATTAAATAATTCTGGCTCCCAAACCGCGTGACCGATCAGGTTGAAATTTTAAACTTTTATTTCGCATGTCACCTGAATTATAAATCTGAAGTTTCGCATATATAGAGGCAGCGGTTCCAGAGTAAACATTAATTAATATTTATCCTTCAATCCAAGATGGCGGCCAAACCATGTGACTTGTGATGTCATAATTTGCACCACGTGTGCAAACACGATGGTGGATGATAACTGCAAATTTTCGCTTCTCCAGGTTAAGCAGTTCCAGAGAAAACATTATTTAATATTTTTCTTAAAACCAACATGGCTGCCAAACCCTGGGCCCGATCGCGTTGAAATTTCAAACCCTCATTCCGCATGAGCGTTCCACCATAAACTTGATGTTTCACATTTATTGATGCAGTAGTTCCAGAGTAAACATTAATTAATATTTTTCCTTCAATCCAATATGGCTGCCAAACGTTGCATCGTACCTCAAAAGGGGGTGGGAACTTTTATTCGTCATGGAGAGACGGTCATAGTGGTGGAGTTTCGCCTGGATCTGTTCAGCCGTTTCAGAGAAAAAGACGTTTGAAGATATTGTTTTTCAATCCAAGATGGCTGACGAACCATGTGACCTATGACATCAGAAATGTATATTCTGCTTCCAACTGGGTATTAGAACACGTACGTGAAGTTTCGTGTTAATCGGTAAAGGTGCGTTTTTCAATCCAAGATGGCCGCCAAACCATGTGACGTGTGACATCATAATTTTTACCAAGCGTGCATACTGCCTGCTAGATGATAATTACAAATTTTCGATTCGTTTGGTTAAGCGGTTCCAGAGAAAACATTATTTAATATTTTTCTGAAATCCAAGATGGCGGCCAAACCATGTGACTTATCAATTCGAAATTAACAAACTTATATCGCCTTCCTGTCCCGAATATAGTTCTGAAATCTCCCCTTCATTGGGCCAACGCTTCTGGAGAAGAAGATGTTTGAAGGTTTTCGGGTTTTTTCAAGATGGCCGCCAAACCATGTGACCGATCAAAAACAAATTAACAAACTTGAGAAAGGACCTCATGGGGAATATATCTGTGAAGTTTCGTCTTCATCTGTCTTGCCCTTCTGGAGAAGAAGATTTTTAAAATTTATTCATTTTCAATCCAAGATGGCTGCCGAACCTTGTGACCGAGGATATCATGAATTTAAATTCTGCTTTCCATCGTCGACCCGAACAAGTGTGTGAAGTTTTGTGTAAATCGGATAAAGTCTATTTTTCTATCCAAGATGGCCGCCAAACCATGTGACTTCTGAGGTAAAAATTTTTACCATGTATGCAGACTTGAGCGAGGAAGGCACTTGCAAATTTTCGCTTCGATGGCTTATGAAATACCAGAGAAAACTTTATTTAATATTTTTCTTAAATCCAACATGGCGGCCAAACCATGTGACCTATCACTTTGAAATTAACAAACTTGCATCGCATACATGTCACGAATATAGTTCTGAAATCTCGCCTTCATTGGACCAGCGCTTCTGGAGAAGAAGATGTTTGAAGGTTTTAGGGTTTTTTCAAGATGGCCGCCAAACCATGTGACGTATCAACAACAAATTAACAAACTTGAAAGAGGACCTCAGGGGGAATGTGCGTTTAAAGTTTCGCCTTAATCTGCATAGCCGTTCTGGAGAAGAAGATTTAAAAAAAACACTAAAAAACAAGATGGCGGCCGAATTACGTCATCGATGACGTCAAAAAACATTTTCGTCAGTGATTTTTGGCGTAGATGATGCTCAGAATTTTTCAGATTTTTCCCATATGGCGTTCTACTTGACGAATTTTCACCGGTATATCGCTTCACCTATGACGTCACGAAAAATCACACGTGTTCCCCATAGGGAGCTTAGTAAAATGTATCAAACGAAAATTTTTTCCATTGCACGGTTTCCGAGATACAGATGTCCAAAGTTTATCGCTTTTTCAAGATGGCGACCGTACCACGTGACCAATGACGTGATAATTATAACGTGATTGTGCTATCAAAAAAGATACATACTATGGTGAAAATTTCCTGTCGATCGGACTTAGTGTTCCAGAGAAAATGATTTTTAAAGCGAAAAAGGGTGCAAAATGCCGGCGGAAGAATAATAATAATAATGCGTAATAATAAACAGAAGAAAAACAATAGGGTACCCTGTACTCACAGGGTACCCTAACTAGAACTGCCACTTTATAACTGCTGGCAGTGATGACCGGGTACCCAGTCCGTCCGCCTTTGACACAACTGACACAACGTGAGACTTAAATCATAGTCGCAAAGTTTCGCATTTATCGGATAAGCGGTGCCGGAGAAAACATTATTTAATGGTGATACAAACACAGGCCTGCTTCGAGACGGCGCGGAACAGACGAGTTACGAACCGGGCAGAACAAAGCGTTCAATTTCGTTATTACTGGCTTCCAGATTAAAATAATTAAATAATTCTGGCTCCCAAACCGCGTGACCGATCAGGTTGAAATTTTAAACTTTTGTTTCACATGTAGCCTAAATTATAAATATGAAGTTTCGCATATATAGAAGTAGTGGTTCCAGAGTAAACATGAATTAATGTTTATCCTTCAATCTAAGATGGCGGCCAAACCATGTGACTTGTGACCTCATAATTTTTACCATGTATGCAGATATCATGGAGGATGACAGACGCAAATTTTCGCTTCGATAGGTTAAGCAGTTCCAGAGAAAACATTATTTAATATTTTTCTTAAATTCAACATGGCTGCCAAACCATGTGACCTATCAATTAGAAATTAACAAACTTGTATTCCCTACTCATGTGCAATAGGGGTGTGAAGTTTCCCCTTGATCAGATTAGGTGTTCTGGAGAAGAAGATGTTTGAAGGTTTTAAGGTAAATTCAAGATGGCCACCAAACCATGTGACCAATCAAGAACAAATTAACAAACTTGAGAAAGGACCTCATGGGGAATATATGTGTGAAGTTTCGGCTTAATCCGTCTTGCCTTTCTGGAGAAGAAGATTTTTAAAATTTATTCATTTTCAATCCAAGATGGCCGCCAAACCATGTGACGTGTGATGTCATAATTTTTACCATGCGTGCATACAAGATGGTAGATGATAATTACAAATTTTCGATTCGTTTGGTTCAGCGGTTCCAGAGAAAACATTATTTAATATTTTTCTTAAATCCAAGATGGCGGCCAAACCGTCTAACGTATCAATTCGAAATTAACAAACTTATATCGCCTACGTGTCCCAAATATAGTTCTGAAATCTCCCCTTCATCCGACCAGCGCTTCTGGAGAAGAAGATGTTTGAAGGTTTTAGGGTTTTTTCAAGATGGCCGCCGAACCATGTGACCGATCAAGAACAAATTAACAAACTTGAGAAAGGACCTCATGGGGAATGTATGTGTGAAGTTTCGTCTTCATCTGTCTTGCCCTTCTGGAGAAGAAGATTTTTAAAATTTATTCATTTTCAATCCAAGATGGCTGCCGAACCTTGTGACCTATGATATCATAAATTTAAATTCTGCTTTCCATCGTCGACCCGAACAAGTGTGTGAAGTTTCGTGTAAATCGGATAAAGTCGATTTTTCTATCCAAGATGGCCGCCAAACCATGTGACTTCTGAGGTAAAAATTTTTTACCATGTATGCAGACTTGAGGGAGGA
The DNA here is from genome assembly GCF_056783735.1 of Eptatretus burgeri. Classification (NCBI taxonomy): domain Eukaryota; kingdom Metazoa; phylum Chordata; class Myxini; order Myxiniformes; family Myxinidae; genus Eptatretus; species Eptatretus burgeri. The sequence continues at coordinate 38,049 of NW_028222401.1, forward strand.
AAGCACTTGCAAATTTTCGCTTTGATGGCTTATGAAATACCAGAGAAAACATTATTTAATATTTTTCTTAAATCCAACATGGCGGCCAAACCATGTGACCTATCACTTTGAAATTAACAAACTTGCATCGCATACATGTCCCGAATATAGTTCTGAAATCTCGCCTTCATTGGACCAGCGCTTCTGGAGAAGAAGATGTTTGAAGCTTTTAAGGTTTTTTCAAGATGGCCGCCAAACCATGTGACGTATCAACAACAAATTAACAAACTTGAAAGAGGACCTCAGGGGGAATGTGCCTGTAAAGTTTCGCCTCAATCTGCACAGCCGTTCTGGAGAAGAAGATTTTTAAAAAAAAAACACAAAAAAACAAGATGGCGGCCGAATTACGTCACCGATGACGTCAAAATATTTTTTTTCTACGATGAATTTTTGTGTAGATGATGCTCAAGAAATTTCAAATTTTTGCCATGTGGCGTTCTACTTGACGAATTTTTACTGGGATACCTCTTCACTGATGACATCACGAAAAATCACACGTATACCCGAGAGGGAGCTTGTTCAAATGTATCAAGCGAAATTTTTTTACACGAGAAGGTTTCCGAGATACAGAGGTCCAAAGTTGATCTGTTTTTTCAAGATGGCGCCCGTATCACGTGACCTATGACGTCATAATTATCAATTATGTATGCTATCAAAAAAGATACATATTTGGTGAAAATTTTGTGTCGATTGGTCTTACCATTTCTGAGAAAATGGCATTTAAAGCGAAAAAATTTGGAAATTTTGCAAATTTACGGCGGAAGAATAATAATAATAATAATGCGTAATAATAAACAGAAGAAAAACAATAGGGTACCCTGTACTCACAGGGTACCCTAATAATAATGCGTAATAATAAACAGAAGAAAAACAATAGGGTACCCTGTACTCACAGGGTACCCTAACTAGAACTGCCACTTTATAACTGCTGGCAGTGATGACCGGGTACCCAGTCCGTCCGCCTTTGATACAACATGGGACTTTCTGCAGATGACAGTCGCAAAGTTTGGCATTGAAAGGATAAGCGGTGCCAGAGAAAACATTATTTAATAGTGATACAAACACAGGCCTGCTTCGAGACGGCACGGAACAGATGAGTTACGAACCGGGCAGCACAAAGCATTCAATTTCGTTATTACTGGCTTCCAGATTCAAATAATTAAATAATTCTGGCTCCCAAACCGCGTGACCGATCAGGTTGAAATTTTAAACTTTTATTTCGCATGTCACCTGAATTATAAATCTGAAGTTTCGCATATATAGAGGCAGCGGTTCCAGAGTAAACATTAATTAATATTTATCCTTCAATCCAAGATGGCGGCCAAACCATGTGACTTGTGATGTCATAATTTGCACCACGTGTGCAAACACGATGGTGGATGATAACTGCAAATTTTCGCTTCTCCAGGTTAAGCAGTTCCAGAGAAAACATTATTTAATATTTTTCTTAAAACCAACATGGCTGCCAAACCCTGGGCCCGATCGCGTTGAAATTTCAAACCCTCATTCCGCATGAGCGTTCCACCATAAACTTGATGTTTCACATTTATTGATGCAGTAGTTCCAGAGTAAACATTAATTAATATTTTTCCTTCAATCCAATATGGCTGCCAAACGTTGCATCGTACCTCAAAAGGGGGTGGGAACTTTTATTCGTCATGGAGAGACGGTCATAGTGGTGGAGTTTCGCCTGGATCTGTTCAGCCGTTTCAGAGAAAAAGACGTTTGAAGATATTGTTTTTCAATCCAAGATGGCTGACGAACCATGTGACCTATGACATCAGAAATGTATATTCTGCTTCCAACTGGGTATTAGAACACGTACGTGAAGTTTCGTGTTAATCGGTAAAGGTGCGTTTTTCAATCCAAGATGGCCGCCAAACCATGTGACGTGTGACATCATAATTTTTACCAAGCGTGCATACTGCCTGCTAGATGATAATTACAAATTTTCGATTCGTTTGGTTAAGCGGTTCCAGAGAAAACATTATTTAATATTTTTCTGAAATCCAAGATGGCGGCCAAACCATGTGACTTATCAATTCGAAATTAACAAACTTATATCGCCTTCCTGTCCCGAATATAGTTCTGAAATCTCCCCTTCATTGGGCCAACGCTTCTGGAGAAGAAGATGTTTGAAGGTTTTCGGGTTTTTTCAAGATGGCCGCCAAACCATGTGACCGATCAAAAACAAATTAACAAACTTGAGAAAGGACCTCATGGGGAATATATCTGTGAAGTTTCGTCTTCATCTGTCTTGCCCTTCTGGAGAAGAAGATTTTTAAAATTTATTCATTTTCAATCCAAGATGGCTGCCGAACCTTGTGACCGAGGATATCATGAATTTAAATTCTGCTTTCCATCGTCGACCCGAACAAGTGTGTGAAGTTTTGTGTAAATCGGATAAAGTCTATTTTTCTATCCAAGATGGCCGCCAAACCATGTGACTTCTGAGGTAAAAATTTTTACCATGTATGCAGACTTGAGCGAGGAAGGCACTTGCAAATTTTCGCTTCGATGGCTTATGAAATACCAGAGAAAACTTTATTTAATATTTTTCTTAAATCCAACATGGCGGCCAAACCATGTGACCTATCACTTTGAAATTAACAAACTTGCATCGCATACATGTCACGAATATAGTTCTGAAATCTCGCCTTCATTGGACCAGCGCTTCTGGAGAAGAAGATGTTTGAAGGTTTTAGGGTTTTTTCAAGATGGCCGCCAAACCATGTGACGTATCAACAACAAATTAACAAACTTGAAAGAGGACCTCAGGTGTAATGTGCGTTTAAACTCTCGCCTTCATTTGCATAGCCGTTCTGGAGAAGAAGATTTAAAAAAAACACTAAAAACAAGATGGCGGCCGAATTACGTCATCGATGACGTCAAAAAACATTTTCGTCAGTGATTTTTGGCGTAGATGATGCTCAGAATTTTTCAGATTTTTCCCATATGGCGTTCTACTTGACGAATTTTCACCGGTATATCGCTTCACCTATGACGTCACGAAAAATCACACGTGTTCCCCATAGGGAGCTTAGTAAAATGTATCAAACGAAAATTTTTTCCATTGCACGGTTTCCGAGATACAGATGTCCAAAGTTTATCGCTTTTTTCAAGATGGCGACCGTACCACGTGACCAATGACGTCATAATTATAACGTGATTGTGCTATCAAAAAAGATACATACTATGGTGAAAATTTCCTGTCGATCGGACTTAGTGTTCCAGAGAAAATGATTTTTAAAGCGAAAAAGGGTGCAAAATGCCGGCGGAAGAATAATAATAATAATGCGTAATAATAAACAGAAGAAAAACAATAGGGTACCCTGTACTCACAGGGTACCCTAACTAGAACTGCCACTTTATAACTGCTGGCAGTGATGACCGGGTACCCAGTCCGTCCGCCTTTTGACACAACATGGGACTTTCTGCAGATGACAGTCACAAAGTTTCGCTTTGATCGGGAAAGTGGTTCCAGAGAAAACATTATTTAAGAGTGATACAAATACAGGCCTGCTTCGAGACGGCGCGGAACAGACGAGTTACGAACCGGGCAGCACAAAGCATTCAATTTCGTTATTACTGGCTTCCAGATTCAAATAAATAAATAATTCTGGCTCCCAAACCGTGTGACCGATCAGGTTGAAATTTTAAACTTTTGTTTAGCATATCACCTGAATTATAAATGTGAAGTTTCGCATATATAGACGCAGCGGTTCCAGAGTAAACATTAATTAATATTTATCCTTCAATCCAAGATGGCGGCCAAACCATGTGACTTGTGATGTCATAATTTGCACCACGTGTGCAAACACGATGGTGGATGATAACTGCAAATTTTCGCTTCTCCAGGTTAAGCAGTTCCAGAGAAAACATTATTTAATATTTTTCTTAAAACCAACATGGCTGCCAAACCCTGGGCCCGATCCCGTTGAAATTTCAAACGTTCATTCCGCATGAGCGTTCCACCATAAACTTGATGTTTCACATTTATTGATGCAGTATTTCCAGAGTAAACATTAATTAATATTTTTCCTTCAATCCAATATGGCTGCCAAACGTTGCGTCGTACCTCAAAAGGGGGTGAGAACTTTTTATTCTTCATGGAGAGGCGGTCATAGTGGTGGAGTTTCACCTGGATCTGTTCAGTCGTTTCAGAGAAAATGACGTTTTAAGATATTATTTTTCAATCCAAGATGGCTGACGAACCATGTGACCTATGACATCACAAATTTAAATTCTGCTTCCAACTTGGTATTGGAACACGTATGTGAAGTTTTGTGTTAATCGGTAAAGGTGCGTTTTTCCATCCAAGATGGCCGCCAAACCATGTGACGTGTGACGTCATAATTTTTACCTTGCGTGCATAGACGATGATAGATGATAATTGCAAATTTTCGATTCGTTAGGTTAAG
>NW_028222402.1:0-42273 GCF_056783735.1 Eptatretus burgeri
GCAGGGTTGAGGGACAAAATAGGTGTCTTGGAGAAAATACATTTGGGATGTGGGGAGAGGGGATACGGGGGGGGGGGGGTGAACATGATCGATGGACAAGAAAAGTTTCAGCTTGAAAAGAGGTGGGGTGGGTCGGGGCGGGCAGGGTTGGGGCCGGGGGTTAATGGGAATGAATGATAAACATCACTTCTTTCCATGGGGAATGTACAGTGATGGTAGTAGTGGAACAGCTGGAGTTTTGTTTCCGAAATGAAAAATGTGCTGCACTTGGTTTATGCTGATGCAAACAATTGCCAAACTTTATTGTTTGTCATGAGGAATGGAGTGCGGTATATTTCCGAATACTTCCACAATGGTGACCATTTCCTGTACAGAATCCACCAGTTCCTTTCTGGAGAGCGTCCTCGATGGAAACCTTTCAGATTGAAATTATCTGACACAGCTCGTGAGTCTTCGTTTCGTCATCAAACACCAGATACAGAAACATCAAATTCACATCACATGAGGAAGGCAGATAACTCCATCCTTGGAGGTCACCAATGAGCCTGACAGTATTTTACCCAACAAATCAATAGCAACATGCTGATTCTCCTGAGACAATCTCTCTTTGCGGAATCTTCTGTTCCAAACCTTATTAATACAATTGCTCCAAAATTAAAATTGAACTTTTAACCACTCTTGGGGATAACTTGTTCAGTATCTTCTACCACCTCGACAATTACCAATCCAAAAATACCCACAACATCTTTTCCATCCTGTATTTTTTCAAAAGTTTTTTGTTTAAAAACATAATTTTCTGAGCCTTTGTTGCTGATGCGTTTCCGGAGGTTTTGTAATTTGTTCAACATTTCTTCCACGTCAGAACAGAGATTTGACAACAGTTGATCACATAAACAACACAATGCACTCGATCTCCCAACAGAGGATCCGGTGTGTATTTTGCATCATTCATTTGAATGGGTTGGATTGGATTGTACTGCAGAAGAAACCTAAAAAAGAGGAATATAATCAGGTTACGTGTGGCCAGAATATGTCAAGTCAAGATAGTTTTCATTTCAAAATTTGACACATGGATATACCACTTGAATGTTCACCAGAAATAATCAATTGATATGAAGTCAGCAGTGAAGAAACAAAGAAACCAGCAAGCCACGTGACATAACAACATGCAAATATTTTTGGAACCTCAAGGATGATTCAACGTCATGAAATGTCAAACATGACATAAACAGCCAACATTTCCTCAAAAAGAAAAAAAAATGTTCAAAATGCTTTCAGAATTGAAAGACACAGAATCTTTCCTTCCCATCGCCTCTTTCCGCACCCCTTAAATTCAGATACCGCAAGAATAACAAATACCACATTGTTGATAGGAAATATAACAAAATATAATTCATTTTTGTTCTGAATCAGCCGAAACAAGTATTCTTACGGCCACGAAGACAATAGCCTCAGCAACGAGAAACATGACGATGATCAATCCATAATACACGTACAAATCCCACATGCACGCTCCGGTTTCCAACTGCATGTCTTGTCTTGCCCACAGCAGAGAGATTGCACAATGCGATGGATTAAAAAAAAATCAAAATCCATTGGGACCATACTCTGTGTCGAGTGTTGTTGCAACCAAAGCAGGCTCCTGGGCTATTGGGCACAATCCTGAACAGGTCACCACTCTGATGCAAGATCCTAAAATCGCTCAATCATCCCAATAAGCTGGTACTCATTTTGCCAACCTCAGAAGGATGACAGCCTGAGTCAACCCTACCTGGTATTAGTTCAACAGCAGAGCAGGATTTGAACTCAGAACTCTGTGATCTCAAACTCACCACCACAACCATTCAGCGAACACAAGACATTGGTGCAATGGATACAGCGATGGAAATTGAGTTCATGCAATGGACTTGCTAATTACACAACCCACAACGGGCCACAAACACGTCCGATGGAAGTCCAACACATTTAAACAGCTATCGAACTCAGGAAAGGGGCAGCAAAAGCATTAAAACAATAAAACGATTAAACATCTCAAAATGCAAAGCATGTCTGATTTGGACTCAAACTATTCTTTGTCATTCAAACTCCTGGGTCTCACGAGCAGCCATGATCTTTATTGGGCAAGCTACATTTCAAAGCCAGCCACTGAATGGGAATTTTCCATCAAGCAAAGTCCTTCTTTGGCACACCTGGAATTCCTGTCCACCGATAAGGCTTGATGGAGTCCTGCTCTCCCCTCTCGGCTGGCTCCCATGGCTCCCATATTGTTAACGCTACGGAAACCAAGGCCTTTAAGATTACTGGAAATCCCCCACGGTGAGTCTGAATCTAGGGGTCTATCACTTCGCCATCACAGACTGGTCAGTAGTCTTTCTGTCTTATAGCACCTTTCTGTTGTTGCGCCCTCTGCTCTTTGTGGTCATTGCCCCCCCACCCTCTCCCCAGGCCTCTGTGGGGATCCACTGCCCACCACCAACTCCCTTCTGATGAAATTACCTACATCCAAGATCACTGCTCACCTCCAATTTTTTATTACTTGGAATTTTTTTTCTTTTTTTTACAAATATGTTGATCACATCCGTTTGTTTGTGTGTTTGTCTGTCCGCTCGTCTCTCGCCCAAACCGCTCAACCGATCCGTCTGAATTTTTCAAAGATTAATGTTCCCGACGCTGCGACGCTGCCGCATTGAAGGTTTGTAAAATTCGGTTGACCGAAAAGGTCTACATAGGCCAAAAGGCCAATTTGAGCCAAATTTTCTAAAATCCTCAAATTTCATCTGATTGACTGGAAATTTGAACAGGATTTGCATTTCAGGTCAGTAAATTCAAGATGAGGTCATCTTTGGTCAAAAGGTCAACATATGCCATGAAGTCAACCCAAAATAGGCAAAAAGTTGAAATAGTTTCTAAAATTGTCAATTTTCATTTGATTGACTGGAAATTTGAAGACCATTTGCAAATCAGGTCGCTGAATTCAACCACTGATTAATTTTGGAGATCAACATCGGCCAAAAAGCCAATTTTGGCCAAATTGTGCCAAATAATCTAAAATCCTCAATTTTCATCCAATTGACTTGAAATTTGAACAGGATTTGCGTATCAGGTCATTAAATTCAACCACCTATTACATTTGAGGTTACATTAGGTCAAAGGCAGAACATAGGTCAACCCATAAGGTTAACCCAAAATAGGCAAAATTCTTTAATTGTTTCTAAAATCCTCAAATTTCATCTGATTGACTTGAAATTTGAAGACCATTTGCACATCAGGTCGGTGAATTCAACCACCTATTAATTTTGAGATCAATCGAGGCCAAAAGGCCAATTTGAGCCGAATAGAATTGGGACATATTTTCTAAAATCATCAATTTTCATCCGATTGACTTGAAATTCGAAGACCATTTTGATATGATGTCGTTTAACTCAACCACATTAATTTTTTGAGGTCAACCTCGACCAAAAGGTTAACATAGGCCACATTTCTAAAATCTTCAATTTTCATCTGATTGACTTGAAATTTGAAAAGCATTTTCATGTCAGGTCGCTGAATTCAACCACCTATTATTTTTTGTGGTTACCATAAGCAAAAAGGTCAACATAGACCAAAAAAAGGTCAACATTGGCCACATTTCTAAGATCCCCAATTTTCATCGGATTGACTTGAAATTTGAAGACCATTTTCATATGATGTCGTTTAACTCAACCACATATTAATTTTTTGAGGTCAACCTCTACCAAAAGGTTAACATCGGCCACATTTATAAGATCTTCAATTTTCATCTGATTGACTTGAAATTTGAAAAGCATTTTCATGTCAGGTCGTTGAATTCAACCACCTATTATTTTTTGTGGTTACCATAGGCAAAAAGGTCAACATAGACCAAAAAAAGGTCAACATTGGCCACATTTCTAAGATCCTCAATTTTCATCCGATTGACTTGAAATTTGAAAACATTTGCATATCAGTTCACCACATTCAACCACCTTTTAATTTTGAGGCCAAATTTCTAAAATCCTCAATTTTAATCCAATTCACTTGAAATTTGAAAATCATTTGCACATCAGTTCACTGAATTCAACCACCCATTGATTTTGAGGTAAACATAGACAAAAATGTCAAAATAGGCCAAAAGGCCAATTTGGGCCAAATTTTCTAAAATCCTTAATTTTCATCCGATTGACTTGAAATTTGAAGAGCATTTTCATGTCAGGTCGCTGAATAAAACTACCAATGAATTTTAAGGTCAAAAGGTCAACACAGGCCTAATTTCTAAAAATTGATATATCGGGCCAAAAACTAAATATATCACTATATCTCAAAAAGTTGTGTACGAGTGATGATTAACCAAGGTGGATGAGTTGGATAGGTGACAAGAACAAGAAGACAGGATTTTGGTTCAGATCTAGCCCATCAGTGGGATAGCAAAATGTGAACTGTTCCACCTGGCAGAGATATGTGATCTTCCGAGTGCCATTCTACTTTGTGCTGTTTTGCCAAGTTGACACTCATTGAGTGATTTTTCATTTTTATTTTTATCCCACCTGTGGAATCAACTTCCACATCCTCTTTCTATCTCATCCTTCCCTCCAAGTCTTCAAGACAGCTGTTCACCACCATCTCAGCTTGTCCCCAATCCAAGACCATGATATTTTCTACCCCCATGAACACCACACAAATCCCTCCTTCCAATTTTCCAGTTTTCCCTCCTTGGAGTTTCCTTCTGTATCCATCTTCTCCACCCCGTGCATCCTCTGTATCCATCTTGTCCACCTCATGCATGCGAGTTTTGCATCCTATTTTTGTCTGTTACATCCTGATCTGTACAATGTACTAGCTTTTCCACAAGTTTCGACTATGTACACAAAAAAGACCCTTTAGACCCCTCAAACCACTGAGACCCCTGACATCCCAGGAGCCCTATAATCCCTAAAACCCCCAAGAACCTTTGGAGCTTTTTTCACCCTATGACCCTTTGACGCCCTTAAGAACCCCAAGACTCCAAATACTTTTTAGACCTTTTATGACCCTAAAGACCACGAAGTCCCTCAAGACCCCTCAGTCCCACAAGATATTTTAGAACTTTTTAGGCCTTTAGAGCGTTACATATTTTAGATATTTTAACACCCTGCCATCTCCTTTGGCATGAAGACCCTTTTTAGACGTTTTAAGACCCTTTAGATTCCTTCAGACAACTTCGACCCTTTAGACCTTCAATTGCATTCTTGAAAACCCCTTCGACTTTTTAAGACCCTTTTGACACTTGAGACCATTTCAACCCTTTTGACCTTTTAATTCTTAGACCAGTTGACCTTGATAACTTTGCAGACCTTTGACTGTTACAGATTTACAACGAGACCATTCAGATCTGTTATTTGCAATCAATGAGCACTCATTCAGTGCATCCTTCCATTTATTTACCACACAAAATACACCAAACAAAACAAGCCCTGGTGAGGGTCGGCAATCTCTGGTTGCTCTTTTTCTTCTTCCTTGCAGCAATTTTACACATCGTGAGTGGGCAATTGATAATATTTTTAAATGATACTGTATTTGAGTTCCTTCTATGAAAATTAAATGAAAGAGGCCTTTAGGTCCATAAAGTCTGTACAATGATTGCCAACCGAAAGTAGTTTATCCGTGGTCTATCCTTTTTAAATGCTAAGCATGAAGCAATGAAACAGCACATACAATTTTTTTAAAGTCTTTAGGATGACTTCGTCAGGGTCAGGTTGAAACGCTGACCTCCCAGACTCAGGGCAGACCTCACGTCTACTTTGTTTGTGTGCAGCACAATGCTCTTGTATAACATGATTGGCTGAGGGTGTGGCTGTGAAACTGCTGCAATACCTCTGCTGGTTAGGGCAGGAATTTATAATTTGTTCATGGTGCCGGCAATAGCTTGCCTCTTCTTCACCAAGGACACCATGGGGTTTTTAATGTAAACCAACAAAGGCAGGCAGATGGGACACAGGACGCCTGTTTCATGTCAATCCGAGGAATAACTGCGCACGCACGCGAGCACACACGCACAAACACTGGGATGATAGTTTATTGCTGAATCAGAATTCTAACCCAGGCAAAACAGCTGAGAAGTGAATGTGCGTAACTCGAGGCCATCCTGTCAGCCAAACAGACCTCACATTAATGTACATACTGAACAAGTGAATAAAAAATTCAAAAGCTGCTTAGAGATTTCAGTTACCATTATGCTGCACGGAGTGTAATCCGAATTATTTGTTCATTATTTTATTATATCTTGAGTTGAAAGTGAAGCATCATCTTAGGAATGCTTTGCTTGAGATTTGGAAATTTTTCTGAACCTTAACCCTTCAAAAAGCAAAACATAACATGACACACAAACATACCACATAATCTTTTTGAACGTGTCCCATGATGGTGCTCATGAGGTCCTCTTCACTAATTCCATTCTTGTCACTATCTTCCAACCCCATGGTATCACAAAGTTGCACAGGTAGAGCCTTGCCTTGAACAGGTTTAATATTCCAGAAGCGAAACTGTGGAACAAAAAGTAATATTGTTGAGAAAAGGTTGTATATCCAGTGCTTTTGTTTGGATTGTATCATCAATTAATGACTTGAACAATTGTCAGTTTTGTACTATGTTCTAATAAAAGGTGGAAACATTTACAAGCGATGAAATCGCACTGAATTATCAGTGATGCAATTATACACTGTCCTCTCGAGCACAATAATTACAATAATACCAACAATAATTGCAATAATACAATAATACATTGAACAAACATTTACAACAGATGACTGCAAAATAAAGCACAAACCAAATACTCGGAACATGTTAAATGTACGAAATGTTAATATATTTTTTTAAAGTGAGAAGAGGATTAAGAGGACAAATGAATATGAAGAGGATGAATGCTGCTCTTGTGCTAAAAGTGGAGAAAGATCGATTTTTTTCACGAACATGACGAAACAACTTGCTGAGCTGAACATTCTCATGTTGTATCAGTCATGTAATTATTTGCTGTGGAACCTTCCTTCTCATGTAATTACTTCCCACCCTCCTCATCTAAATTGTGCACGACAGCTTCCATATCATTCCTTGCATTATTCACCTCTCTTTGCTGCTTTCTTCTTCTACATGTACAAGTGCAATACAAGTACAAGAAGCCTTCATCTGGTTGTCGTCCTCCATCTTTCATCTTCCCTATTCTCTTCTAAACCTCCTTCTGACAGATTACCTTTGCCATTTCATTCTCCTCCATACCTGGGTTATATTCCTGAGCGTTGTGCCCTTTTCCAAAAATCCTCTGTAACGTCCATAAACACCTCTTTGTAACTCCTTCCACATATTGCATCAAAATCACGAAATTCCTTGATGTGGAAGAACCACCAATTTTAGGATCATTATCTGTCTATGAGTGGCAAGTTCCGTTTGTGCTCCCATTAACACAAATTGCTTAAATATTGGAATATATTGTCTTTATTACACCTATTCTGTTGTATTTTGACAATTCTTGTCATAAAAGCAGTGTTGTAGATCTTCCCCTCTATTACTATGAACACAAGACATTTCCATAGATCTTCTCTATTACGATTAACACAAGACATTCCAATGAAAAATTATGGATTAGAATTTGGTGCTCTGTAAATGAAAATATTTTTAATCGGAAGGTGCTGTCACTGAGAGCTTGAGATCTACGACAGTTTTGCATTGAAAGGCTATCATAAGTTTTCAAAGACTATCATTTGCATTCAGACTATCAAAAATGAGGCCTAGTAATGCCACGTCTGCTCTGAAGAAACAAAATCCTGTGTGAACCTTCTGTCAGTCTGTTTCACATCTTACTCTCAAGTGGAATTGCAACTGAATATTTCTCAACAAAGAGCCATCATCACTTTCAGAGAGAAAGTTGAAAAAAGTACAAATGTGATGATAGTTGATGAAAGATATTGAAATCAATTTTTCAAATGCAATATCCAATGAAGCAGGACAAGAGAAATATGTCACGATAATTTAACAAATGCTTGGTGCGACTATTAAATGGTCTGACAAAACAATTTGAATGAAATGGAGATTTATAATTTATCACATTCGTTTTAAATCTGTTCGAGTTTTACACTGTATCCCAAAATTAAATGTGGGACAAAGAAGTTGCTTTATACCAGTCACAATTTGAAACTGATAGGCAGAAGGAAAATTGAGTGTATTTTTAAGTTCCCCTTGAATCTTAAAGAAGATGTTGTGTCCCAGAGTTTGAATCGAGAGTACAAGTGAAGAACAATCAACATTGTCGAATCATCATCATCATTACACAGTTTTATGATATATATATATATATATATATATATATATATATATATATATATATATATATATATATATATGCATCGAGTTCTTTCTTCGCACATTATAAAATATTATCAACAAGAATGGCACTCGGTAGAGCGCATACCTTCGCCAGGCTGAACAGTTTACATTTTCTATCCCACCGCGAGGCAGGATCTGGATCCAGACTCTCACCAAAATCGAATCGGCTTGTTCTTTTCACCCAACCAACTCATTCACTGAGTTTTGTCATAACTCGTCCAAAACTGTTTGAGATATTGTACTATACGAGGTGTGTTCAAAAAGTATCCAACCTTAATTTTTCGTGCGTAAACAAATGAAGCCAGGGAGGCGTGATTTGGTGCACGTATGTAGGCGATCCTAATTAGTATGCGTAAATATTTTCCCGCCTTCAGAAGCTGTCAGTCGCCGACAGACCGCCGATGAGTGAGGAAGTGTAAGTGAGCGCCGTCGGATTTTTGTTTTTGACAAAATGACGGATCACTGTGGTCAAATTTTGTCAAAATCAAATTTTGTGTAAAGCTTGGTGATTCCCAAGTGGAAACGATCCGCAAGATTCAACAGGCCTTCGGGAACGAAGCAATGGGCACCACACAGATAAAAGAGTGGTACAACCACTTCAAAGATGGTCGCACATCAGTGGAAAGCGAAGCACGTTCTGGTAGGCCCTCAACATCCCGAAATGAGATCGTCATTGACCAAGTGAGGACCCTGCTGATGCAGGATCGTCGAATCACGATCAGAGAACTTGCAGACGAGGCGGGCGTCAGCATTGGATCCGTTCATTCCATTGTGACTGAGGATTTGGGCTTAAGGAGAATCTCAGCGAAGTTTGTGCCAAAGCTGCTAACGATCGAGCAGAAGCAACTCCGTTTGGAGATCGCACAGGACATGCTGGAGACTGTGAACAGCGATCCCAACTTCTTCAACACAGTGATCACTGGCGATGAGACCACAGTGATCCGTCATTTTGTCAAAAACGAAAATTTGACGGCACTCACTTACACTTCCTCACTCATCGGCGGTCTGTCGGCGACTGACAGCTTCTGCAGGGGGGAAAATATTCATGCATACGGATTAGGATCGCCTACATACGTGCACCAAACCACGCCTCCCGAGCTTCATTTGTTTACGCACGAAAAATTAAGGTTGGATACTTTTTGAACACACCTCGTATATTGCTTTTGGCCCTATCGCTCAATGGTGAAGAATCACTTAAAATATTCCAGCATCTGGATCCAGATCCCAATCTTCACCAAACAAATTATTTCATCCTTATCACACACCCAACCTCTCAAGCAATCCGTCCACAACTTTTTGAGATATCCTGTTCACAGAAAGACAAACAGACTGGGGTGAAAACATAACATCTGCCCATGTTTGGTGGTGGGGGTAACAACATGAGAATGGCAGTTGGAAAACTGCAACTGCTTCGTAGTACATAGTATTTTGAAATAGGAAATTAATGCACATTCGATTGAATCAGAACACTACCTTCAAGGTGAAACTTCCTGCTCCAGTACCAACTAGGGCATTCTGGCGAAGGCGTCCTGCAAAAACCATGTTGATCGAGTTCACGAAGCTGGATTTGCCCGACCCGACATGCCCCAGCATCAGGATTTTTGTAGCTTTTACACTCTCAGCTTCTGGTTTGAAACTTTTCATCTCCTCCAAAAGTTCATCTCTCGTCCTATTCAGAAAAGGAGATGTCAGTTTGATGATTTACATTCTTCAAAATAGAACTACAACAATGAGGAAAGTTCAAACTGTGATGAAAAATATTATGTTTACTGGGTACAGGGGGCAGTTATTAATATCTAAGGCTTCAGCATGGACGTGTGCTCACGAAGAGTGGTTCATTTTTCCCACTACTGTATTATGAATTTCCTGTTCAGGCTCGGTTGGTTCACGTTTGCAGAGATAGTATTGTGAGCGGTTTGAGAACATCTCGCTTCAGAGGTCATGTGATCTGGCCTTGTTATTTGAACTGGAAAGGGCCAAGCTCGGAAATGTAGGGATCTCCGAGAGGAAATTCTAATGAGGTCAAGTGGGACAACACAACAAAGTAGGATCACTTTTCTCCCTCCCTCCAACGTTGGCACAATTCCGAGGCTGTGACGCCAACACGGTGATATCATCACCTCTGGCAATCCCCACTAGAGGGCCCTCCCTCTTGATGAGTGCTATGATTGGCTGGAGCCATGTGCCTTCACATGACAGGCCACACCACACCACAAGAGGGACAAGGTTGGAAGCATGGGAGGGAGGGAGTATTTCCTTTCATTTCATTATTCTTTATTGTCCACGTGACGCCAACAAATTTCAACTGCTGGCAATTCAATTGAAAAAGGGTGCGTTTTTATCAAAGGCAGAATATGGATCGGCAGAAAATTTGGAGAATAAGGCAGGATGTCAAATGGTAACAAGGCAGGAGATATCTCTAGAGAGATGGCTCTGATCTCATCTCTGACATTGAGGACCTCCAGCCATTATTAGATGAGTTGAAGCAGCATGTCTAAGGTGGAATGATCTTGTCTGAAACCAAATTGGTGATCTGAAATGAGGTTGTTGGAGAAAAGGAAGGATTTCATTTTAATTACAATGATGGATTCCATGACCTTGATGATGATGGAAGTAATCATAGTTCTGTAGTGAAGGGGATCAGTTTTTGCACTTTTTAAATGTAATACATTGATGTTGGTGGATTTCCAAGCAGATGAAATATGACTGAGAGGAAATGACAGGGTGAAAAGGGGAGTGAGAGGATGACAAAGGGCAGTAGAGCAGCATTTTATGACACGTGAGCGAATGCCATCCGGTCAAGTTGCAGAATCAAAAGTGAGGGTTGAAAGAACCTTCTCCAACTTCTATATGAATCCAGGAGCAGTTGTGTATGACAGGGAAGGATGGGTACAAAGAGTGAGGGGTTGGGGATACAAGATATTGAAGCAAACGCAGAATTGAGGCAGTCTTCTCATGAGCAGAGTCGTCTGTGGTGCCATTTGAAGAGTAGGAAGGGATGGAAGGGGAGCATACACCAGAGACAAATTCCACAAGGCAACACCAGGTTTTGGAGGAGGGAGACAAGTTTGAAAGTTTATTCTTGAGGTTGGATTATACCCTCTTTACATTCGCATTACACATGTGAATTGAATTTGGCACAAATGATAGTCGAAGACAACATTACAAGGGAAGTAGAGCAAAAGGTGAATGTCTGATTGATTAAAACAAACGATACATAAAGAACAAAGGGAAAGCCCCACCCCCTCCCTCTCGTTTTTGCTATTAGTTCACTGTACATTTATTATATGTAGAACAAACAAATTGTACACAAAAGTTACAAGGAAATACAAGGAAATCAGACACAGGTGGAGACCATTCAGCCCATCATGCCTGCATGAACACCATACTAATTTATCAACACAAGATCCAAAGAAGAAAATGCTTTCAAAAAGTTGATGGGGAATACTTTCAAAAAGAACACAAAAATTGAGCAGATGACTTTCGCCATGTGGTGGTCCAGTTTTAATCATGACTGAAGCACATTTTACTAATTCGTGGTGGAGATAACAAAATACGCATGCAGACCACATCGTAAGTAACAAAGCTGATGGGAATCAGACGATGTTAAACAAAATCAGCACATGACGCCTTTCAGAAAGTGCACACCATGCATGCTGTTGGGCTTGATTAATAATAATAATAATAATAATAATAATAATAATAATAATAATAAGTCTGGAGACGGTGATGGTTCACGAGCAATGTACACGGTTCGCCTTTTTTATTTTTTGACCTTTGAGGGGACGCCACGGGAAAACTGGTGGGAATCGGGAAAACGTAAATGATGAAAGTGGTAGTCCTCGAAGAGCACCACTTGCATGGCAACTTTCATTTGAAACAGTTGAAAACCCTAGGAGCTCGATGCCCAATTTATTGATTTTTTTTTTGACATTTTCTAAGTTCATGACCTTGTGACCTTGACCTTGCAAGTAGTACAGTCCTGGACAGGTGGCCACTCTGACACAGGTTAACCTGAATGGTTATTAACCCAGTAGTGAGAAGACTGACATGCACCTTACTGACCTTGGAAAGATGACACACTGAATCACCCCCACCTGGTGTTAATTCAACAGCTAACAGGGGCTCAAATTCAGGACCCTTTGGTCCCAAGACAGCTTCCTTAACTGCAAAGCCAACACCAGGCTTGGACTTTATTAAGCCTCACTAATAATTTTATTCAACATACAATTAGATTTTTCAGGGTCCTGAGTAACACTAGACCAAGTTTTGAATAACACTCGACCCAAAACAAAGCCAATGGAAATCTGATGCAACAAACCTGGACAGTGTATAATAAGGAGGGGCCTCAAAGCCTGATGTCCGGCACACCAGAACACCAAGATGGCAGCCATATTATTTTGTTTGGGTGCCATGGTGGGTGGAGTCAAGGGACAAATGTGGGAGGGGTCTGGCAGCAATCTGACCAATGGGTGCAGTTTTCAAAATCGACCCCCAACAAGAACCACAACAACAACCATGTGGAGCTCTTGTCGACCTGCGGTGTCTCAGGTAAAAACAAAGTTGTACTCAAGTGATTGCATCTTCACAAATATAAAGTGGAACATTTAGAACAGAGATTTGCCCAGTCCAAAGTTGTTAAATTTATTTTTGCTCTCTTCTTTTTCTTTGAGTGCCAGGTGAAAAAAAATAGAGCACCTGAAAATATTCCTTTTTAACCTCCCATTTTTAAGCTCTTTCCACCAGGACACAAATAAAAGGCTTCCTTTTATGTTTTTCTCTTGTGGTATTTTTACCACGGCTGACTGCTCATTGATATTAAACGTATGGTGAGAATGTTGCTTTCACCTGTGCTGCTCAGTTAATTATTGGTTTGAGCTTCATTCATTCAGCATCAAAATGTTGCTTGGGAAGTTAAACCTGTTTGTCATGAACTTTAATTTAACCATCAATGAATGTGGATCTGTAATCAGAGTTTCTGATGGCCAGAGTTTTGTTTGTAGAAAAGTTTTGATGGGAATAAACGAATGCTTTATCATGCTGTCATTTATTTTTGCAATGAAAAATTTACTTACTCTGCACTCCAATTGATTTTCCTTGTTGGCTGATCCAATAGTGCTGAAAATAAAACAACAAAATATTGCACAATCATACACAATAAATAATTCAACAAACATGTACACCTTTTATTTGAGAGAAAACAAATATTTGGAATTTAGGATGAAATCAACATTAGGTGAATTGAAGTATGTAAGGAGCAGCTTGGGGGAAGATAAGAGATGGTGTTGATGGTGTTCACCACCATCTCTTATCTTCCCCCATCCAAAACCACGATCTTTTCTCCCCCCGTTAATCCACCCCAAACCCACTTCCTTCAAATTCCCTGATTTTCTTCCTGAAAGTCCCTGTAGTGTTCATCTTGTTTACCTCATGTACCCCATCCCATCCCTCTCCCTTCCATAGATATCCTCATGTTTCTCTTCCCCACTGTTTTGTGCTTCCCACTCCTGTCCCTCTTGTCTCCTGCTCCTCCTGTTGTACGTTCTGTGTGTTAGCTCTTATACGAGCCTTGACATTGTATATTAAAAAAATAAAAATAAAAGAAGCTGATATTTCGGGCTTTAACCCTTTGTCAGAGCAAAAGAAGGGAATGAAGTATCATTGGTCCATTGAAGGGTCAACACCCAAAACATCTGGTTCTTCCTACTTCCCATGATAATGAGCATACCTCAATCAATGTCCTGGTGATTTCATCCATTGTTCCACCTGTCTACTGATACAGATATTAGTCTTCATCAACAAGATATGATGGTCATGATGGAGCTCCCAAAACAAACAAACTAGAAAGAGCAATCAGAGATTGCATACCCTCACCAGGACATGTTTTGTGTGGCAAATAAATGGCAGGATGGACTATTGTAAATGAAAGGTCATTGATTGCAAAGGGAAGCTATAAATGATGCAGTTGTGAAGATGTCATGATCAAATGGTGTAAAGGTTGAATGGTCTAAAGGTTTAAAAAAAAAGTCTATACGTTTCTAAATGGCCTCAATGGTCTTATAAGGTTGAAGGAGTCTAACGGGTGTAATTTAAGGTATAAAGGGGTCGAAAGGGTCTCAAAACGTCTAAAAACGGCCAAAAGGGTAAATTGTATCAAAAGGTCTGAAAGGTGTGAAGGTCTACATGGTCTAAAAGGTAGAAAGGAGTCTAAGGGGTCTTGAGGGTATTAGGGTTGGAAAGGATTTAAAGGGTCTTCAGGAGTCAAAGAGTTCTAAAGTGTGTAACGTAGTTTATAAGGTCTTAGGGATATATAGGGTCGAATGGCTCTTCGAGGTATTAGGGTTCGAAAGGGTCTGATGATCCTGGAATGTCATAAGGGTCTTGAAGGGTATCAGGGGTGTACATATTTTGGGGGTCAAACCTGGTCCACTTTCAACCCTACAAGACCCTTTAGCCCCTTATTTTTTTAATGCCACAAACAAACTTTAGTACATACATCGCATGTAATGAAGGCTGTGGTCAAGTTTCATCGAAAATGTGTGTGTAGTTTGGGAGAAGAAGAAACGAATGTTTACAAACTGACTGACTAACTGACAGAAACTGCACGATGCTACTACCTCACATTAACTTTTCTCCAGGTGAGCTAATAACAATAATCAGGAAAAAAGACATAAATGTCATAGCCCCTGTTGTTTTAGTAATTTTGCTATTCGGAGATAAAGGGCGAGCCCATATTTATTGCAACTAAAATGGCAGCCAGTCTAACAGGTGGCCATCTTTGATGAGATCACAAAATAAATTTAGATGCAAGTGTATGGCATTGTGCACTGTGCTTGTGCCATGTTTGAACAAAATCGGACCATGACTGTCTGAAAAATGGTTGGGGACATGTTTAAGTAACAAAATGGCCACCAGTCGGCGATGTTGGATCTGATCATGAAACATGACGTGCATACATAAGCCATCATTCTTTATCCGTTTGCCAAGTTTGAACATCGGTAAATGCATGTTTGAGAATTGGGTGAGGACATGTTCAACAATGGGTTTTTTTTTTTTTTTACAAATAAAATGGCTGCCAGTCAACCATCTTTGATCTGATGTCGAAAAAAATTAATGACGTGCTTTTGTAAGCTATCATTTTTTATATGTGTTCCAAGTTTGATCAAGATCGGTAAATGCATTTTCGAGAAATAGTTGAGGACGTGTTCGATAGCGGGGTTATTTTTTTTACAACTAAAATGCCTGCCAGTCTAGCAGTCGGCCATCTTTGATTGCATCACGAAACAAAAGGATGTGTACAAGTATACCATCATGTGTTGTCTTTCTGCCAAGTGTGAATAAAATCGGTCCATACATGTGTGAGATATGGTTGCGGACGCACGTACACACACACGGACATGAAAATCGAGACCAAATCCAAAGGCCCCCGTTTCAGACTTATTCCAACTGCGGCAAAAGGCATGGCCAAGTCTAAAGCATCAAAGGCTCAGCGAGTGTGAAAATGTATAAACAAGGTGAATGTGACTTGAAATACAGATGTAACTCAACGATATAGATTTACACATACAATTGACCTGCCCCCAAAGGAAGCAGTGTTTATAGCACTTTAAATTGAGCAAGGCAACTATCACAATATGGAATACTTTATATGTAAATAATTTTATCATTGGTATCCACATGTTTTCACGATTCTACTTCATAAATTACATGCAGTAACTTACGTGATGGCTCGGGGCTAGGGGGGAATGGGGTTGGGGGAAGGGAGAACAAAATTATTATCTGTTCATTCATTTCATAATACAATTGTAATATCCATCATGATTGCATAACAACATCGAAATGATGATGGAATGAGTCCAGAACAAGTGCATGCCCACTCTCAGGTAAGGCAGAAAATAACATCTCGTCAAATACACATTTTCTAAAACAAGTGTTTAAAATATATATTTATATTCCTTGTGTGGTGTCGTCGGGGGTGGGGGGGGGAGATGAACCATGGTTGTTGAGTGAAAAATGAACAAACAGTGACATCAAATTCACTCTTTGGTGAGATCATCTTGCAAATAATATATAATCATCAGGCTGTACCCCTCTCTCCCCGATGATTCGAGGTAGTTTTGTAATTTCAGTATAAACGTGTCTACTGTTCTACAATTACAACCTTTTCATGGAAACCAGTCGATGCATTAAGTATTTTATTTTATTTATGTTGTTTTTCCCACAATGGAATAGGAAAGCTTTGTAATTTTTGTATTCCCAGAGACAAACCGTTGTGTGTAATGAGCAAAAGTATTTTTCCCCAGTTATTATCACGGATGACTGAATTGAATCACAAAAATACACAAGTATTGCAAGAAGCATGCTGGGCACTGCAATGGTCGCAACTTGAATCTGATTCATTTGCGATACAAAATAAGTAAGAAAGACATAAATGTCATAGCATCCATTGTTTTAGTAATCTTGCTGCGTGTAGTTAAAGGGCGAGCCCATATCTACAGTATGTAAAACTAAAATGTCCACCAGTCTAACAGTCAGCCATCTTTGATCAGATCATAAAATAAAATGAGGTGCATGTGTAGGTCATCATGCACTGTGCATCTGCCAAGTTTGAACGAAATCGGACCATGCATGTCTGAGAAATGGTTGGGGACACATTTATGTCACAAAATAGCTGCCAGTCGGCCAGGTTGGATCTGATCTAAAAAGAAAAAATGAAGTGCATATGTGAGTCATCATAAATTGTCTGTGTTCCAAGTTTGAATAACATCGGTACATACATGTCTGAAAAATGATTGAGGACGTGTTCAACATCATGTCTTTTACAACTAAAATGGCCACAAGTCCGCCATCTTGGATCTGATCTCGAAAAACAAATGACATGCATATGTAAGATCTCATTCATTATCTGTGTGCCTAGTTTGAACAACAGTGGGAAATGCATGTCCGAGAAATGCTTGAGGACATGTTCAACATCGTGTTTATTAAAACTAAAATGGCTGCAAGTCCACCATCAAGGATGTAATCTCAGAAAAAAACAAATGGCGTGCATATGTAAGCCATCATTCATTATCTGTATGCCAAGTTTGAACAAGATTGGTGAATGCATGTCTGAGAAAAGGTTGACGATGTGTTTGATACCGGGTTTTATTACAAATAAAATGGCTGCCAGGCACTCAGTAGGCCATCCTTTATCTGATCACAAAATTTAATGAAGTTCATGTGTATGTCATCATGTACTGTGCTTGTGCCAAGTCTGGAGAAAATTGGATCATGCATGTCTGAAAAATTGTTGGCGACACATTTCAGAAACAAAATGGCTGCCAGTCGGCCATCTTGGATCTGCTCTCAAAAAAAATGATGTTTCTTTGTCAGCCAGTGTTCCTTGGGAAGTTCAGTGTCCCTTGAGAGACAAATTTCTTCTTTGCCTGATGGTGGATTCCATGACATCCACCAGCAGCATCAAATATGGTAGTCTTGAAAGCCCTCAATAACTTGAAAGTTTGGAAAGCACTCCATAGTCTTGAAAGCACTCTTTAATCTTGAAACCACTCTTCAGGATTCCCCAAAACACCCAGCCCTCACAAATCCCCACTTAGCCTGTTCTCAAACTCCTCAGCTGCACTGTCATCTCTGAGCTTGCCAACATCCAGCCGAGTCTGGGATGGTACCATAATCCTGGATGTAAGCTGCAACTTCAGAGTTCCTACAACAAGCCTATGGTTGGTATTGAGGAACTGAGCACTCCAGTAGACCCTGCAGTTCTGAACGGTATGTACCCATCAAGAGCATATGGTCAATCTCCTTTGCCACTTCACCAGCGTTGGAATACCAAGTCCAGCGAAGAGCCTGTGGGTGCTGAATCCATGAACCAGCCACCCTAAATCCATGACTTCTTGCAAAGTCAAGGAACTTGGTGCTATTCTAGTTCACAGTTTAAGACTCATTGGGACCAACACATGTCTCATAACCATCCCTATCAGCACCAGTTGACACATTGAAATCCCCAAGACTGGAAGAGTATCTCGCCTTGGAAACCGATGAACCACAGACTCGAGTGCGGCATAGAATTCCTCCTTCACGGTGAGATCACTCACCTCAATCAAAGCATATACAGAGAACAGGGAAATGACACTCGAGGAGTGATAAATCCTCAGTCTCATAATACGCTGGTTGACTGGTATTACCTCAATTATCATTGGAGTCAGTTTATTGGACACAGCTGCAGCAACCACTTCGGTATGGTGACTATCAAAGTGACTAGACCAGTAATAGGTGTAACCACCCGCCATTATCTCACCACTTTCTGGTCTCTGAACCTCAGAGAGTGCTGCAATACCGATGTGCAAACACTGGAGCTCAGATTATAGCAGACAGGTGGTCATCCTCTCTTTGGGATAGGACATTCCAAGCACCTTCCTGAAGGGACTGCCTCAGGTTAACCCGAGGAGACCGCCGTCTGATGGACGACACCTCAACACCACCCCGACACATTCCACTGCAATCTGAACCAGGAAGCTGACCCCGTGATTTTCCTCCTATTATCAAAGAATGGGGGTCCCCAAGGCTTTGCCCCAATCCTGTCACCCAGTGAGCTGCCCTGCGAAGGGCAGCTGAACTGGAGGTACTCCCATGAAGTGGATTTTCAGTTTTCTTTGCGTTTTTTGTGTGTTTTGCTGAATGAAGGTAAAAGGTGTCCAGAGCGTAAATCCCACCACCAACCTTCGAGACAGAGGTCGACAACTGCAGGACGTTGTCTGCAGACACAGTTGGGCACCAGATATGGATGGCTGTTGGCTCACAAGAAGCTCGTTTGCTTTGGGAAAGTAAAAAGTATTATCATTGGAGAGACTGTTCTCAAGTACTTCAGCATTATTCAACCACACTTAACCACATATGGTACATTGTCTTATCAAGAATGTACTCATTCAGGTGCTTGGGGAGTGAAACTTCCAAAGAGTTCATGATACAGTTGCTGTGTCATCATCACTGAAGTGTTAAACTGAGGAATCAGTGATGATCCCGTCGTGGAGAGCTCAGTGGTGGAACTGGTTGAGCTGGAGTTAATACAATAGGAGGTATGAGAGGTGGATTGGTAGGGGAAGCTCGTAAATGGCAGAGCCGGGTCATCTTCATCACAGCAAGAATCTTCCCAGGAGCCTTTATGTGGATACAAGGTTGTGGGTGTAGCCCACACTGGTGCCTTGGAACACTTGGATTGTTTAATTATAATTGAAAAAGCAAACAAACATTATATCTATGAGGGGGGAAATAAGATTACACACAGAGACAGGGAATCAAACCCAGGATCTCTGGTGGACCAGTGCTCTGCCATCTGAGCTACTGTATCTGGGTGATCCACCCTCTGAATATGCAATTCCCCCACATGTAGAAATGCCACTCTCTTTCTGACACCCCTTCTGGGACCTTCTGCCAATCAGAGGAGCAGCAACGACCTGTTCACATGAGGATTCATGAGACAGTCTTCACTTGCCCCCCCTCCCCCGCCGCATATACATACTGCATCACATTTGTTTGCCTTTTCAATTATAATTGAACTACTCCACCCACTGTGGTGAATAATAGTAGTCAGGGAATTGTCCCAATGGAGAAAAAGCCTTTATAACGCTGTTCAGGACCACATGTGGAATAACGATGCATTTGCAGGTAAGTTGGAAGGGGTCGTGATATCAGACAACCAACATTCCATATTTTGATATGGTGGCTGAATCCATGTACCTTTTCACGTCTTTGATATTGGTCAACATATTTGATGGTCGGGAACTTTGCTTGAGATGGGCATGTATTCGGCGTAAATCTGAGCACTCAGACTGCAAAGATAACCAAGCTTTACAGTTTGTGAAAGGCAACTTGGTTTTACTGGTGAGGATGTCTTGAGTAGGGAAATGATGGATGACCGTTTTCCGTCCACTCAACAAATTAACAAACTTGACATTGGGGATTGTCGCAATCAGAGGCATTCTGGTTGGCGAAATCTAAGGGAACATAAGTGGAGCTTGTAAGGTGGTGGATTGATGCCTGGTAACGACTGACTGATGACAAGAAGCTGGAGTCATGGGGCCTCTGTGAGACATCTCCTCGGGATAGCTTTACAAAAGCTTGTACACGTGGTTTACTATCAGTCAGTACACAAGCTTTATGGGGAGACTGGATGATGAAAGGTCCAAAGCGCTCAGTAGCAATGGCAATTGAGAGTGCTTCAATTTTACAGGTAAGCCAGGTGACTTGGTGGCTCCTCAAACACTGATAAAGCCTATAAGTCATTGGTTCCCAATGTGAGTGATATCGGGTGCCCTTACTCCATTTTTCTTCACAGATACATCAATGATAATCCACAATTGGTCTTCAAGGCATGGCAGGGCAATGGTTTGGTTTGAAGAGAGGGTTTTCTGCATGGCATGGAATGCTTAAATGAGGTCGGACGTCCAAGTGATTTTCTCTTGGGATGGGCGGCCAACAACAGTGATGTCTTGTGGAGAGAGTAAGCTTGAACATCCAGAGATAGCACGAGCTAAGACTTTATAGGCACCAACAACTGATCGAAGGCTGAAGACCTTTTCTGGCATGGCACACAAAGATAACATGGAGACAAGATGTGGGCTGGCTGCAATAGTGCCTTGATGGCAGACCTCTGCTCAGATACTAATGGAATATGGGCCAATGACAGTAAAGTGGATGCTAACAGATTTAAGCGGTTGGCTTGGAGTGTGAAGTCATTTCCAATTGACCAGCAGTTCCTCTGTGCTTGCTCCACTACAATAAGGGTCATTGGCAAGTTTAGCTATAACACCCTCTTCCAATAGGTCTCCACATACATGACGTGAGTTTTTCTTGTGCAGTTTTGGAGCCCAGCATACCCACGACCGATTGAGCATGGACCCGAATGCCACGGGAAGGTGTTGCAACACCGCAATACTTAATCGACTCTAAGACAGGGAAATTTGATGAAAGGAATTTGTTTGGTCAGTAGTGATAACGTACTTCCATCTCCCAATTTGTTGAAGAGTCAAATCAACATCAGGCATCTATGAAGGCTGGGGTTTGCTATAATGACTGACATTGGCAAATGCTGTGTAGAGTCAGAACTTGCCACTGGACTTCTTGATACTTGACGAGGAAAGATGGGTTGAGGTACTCGACATTAACTCCAACATCTTCTGGTTAATGAAGAAGCCTGTGTCCTCCACTCATGAAATGTATGTTGCAGTTTTACAAGGTTGGCAAGCGAGTTCAAAGGCAGGTGACCATTTAGTTTCGGAGGCTGGATGGGTTCCATGTCAACCACATATTGGAATGGACCAGCTGCATCATTATAACCTGTGATCCTTTGGTCAAAGATGTCATCATACTCTTCTCGAGGAGCCTGAATTTTGTATCTAATATCCGGAGGGAAATTATTGTCTATGTCAAGGCGTCTGGCAGGGTAGGGGTTTTTGAGTTGCTTTCTTGGAGATGGGTTGTGTAATGGTAGGTGGCTTAATAGTGAAGTCTGAGAGAACAAAGACAAGATGGATTTGACAAAAGTGTTCATGGGACCTAACGATCTGAGAGTCATTGGTCAAGTTGACAATGCAGATCTTGCTGGACACGCTTGATATCAAATTGAGTGTAAAGGCGGGGAATATTTTGGTTGGTGGAGGATGAACCGAATTGTCACAGCGAGGTTCAAGAGCAGATGTGGAGTCAGAGAGATCATTAGGGAGGTCCCGCTCGATGTATTCACTGGATCATACAGTTGTGGTTTGGGGAGAGGCGCACAGGAGATCAGCATGGCGAATGGTATGCTTGAGTGAGGGAGCTGCAAGGCAAACCGTATTGGTAAATAGACCTGTCTTTGAGGATAATGTAGCATTTAGCTGGGCGATAAAGTATCATTCAGCTCCATAAGGTGTGTTCCTGCCAGGCCATCAATATCTGGGTTCTCAATGATGAGGCCTACCAAGGTAAACAGCCGATCATCATAGGTCATGACAAAAGTGACCGCTACATACTGTGAGTGGAGGGAAGCTGTTGGCCTGGTGTTCTGGTTGGGAAATCTTCTGCATGTGGATTACAAAGATTTCAAGGCATTTTTATGCGCAGGAGGAGGCCATTCGGCCCATCATGCCTGCACCACACCAACACCAGATTTTTAAAATAAATCCATCAATACCCCTTCCCTTCGTGTGCAGACTTTGGCTGCGACACTGGTACTCATTTCGCCGACCTCGGAAGGATGACAAGCTGAGTCAACCCCCTGGTGTTAATTCAGTGGCAAATGGGGCTTGAACTCAGGACCCCAGGATCCCAAGCCACCACCCAAACCGCGAAGCCAACATCAGGTTAAACACCAGGAGTCCCAGTCATGTGGCGTTTGAAAGGCGTATCATGCCTCTGGTGGATCCACTGTCAATTATGGCTTGTATAGTGTGGTAACCAGAAATATGTGTCCAAGTAAAGTGACTGGCATACCTGATTTTAATATAGATATGGTCAGATTGGTCCAAGATCAACTTAGGCCTTTAAAAGGCCTGTGAAAGGATTTTAGGTTGAGAGATACATGTTGGCAAATGAGTAATATCACCTGGACCAACTCGGCTGGTACTAGTTGGGCTTGGATTGATTACTTTTTGGCACCAAATTTTGGTGATCAGGACCTGATACTTCATGTGGTGGCCTTTACAGATCATTCTTGTTTATCTCTGGGCATGGATTTAGATGGGGTACACACCCGGCTCTCTGAACACTTGAAGCTTAACTGTCGCCTTTTGCGGGATGGCAGTTTAGTCCGTTCCTACGTTTTGAAGTCTAGGGATTGGCAAATGATTAGGTGCCACTTCCCTACCTCAGTAGCCTGGTGGGAGGAAGTGAAATGTAGGACTGCAGTGTTTTTCAGTATGGCTGGGAAATGAGGGTTGCGGAGAAACAAGAGCATTTGAGATGCTTGCAGGCACACCTCCAACACTTGCATATACACTACACGGTCAAAAGTATGCGGACACCCTTCTAATTAGAGGATTCGGCTATTTCAGCCACACCCATTGCTGACAGGTGCATAAAATGAAGCACACAGCCATGTGATCTCCAAACACAAACATTGGCAGAAGAATGGTCCATACAGAAGAGTTCAGTGATTTTCAATGTGGCACCATCATAGGGTGCAACCTTTCTAACAAGTCAGTTCGTTAAATTTCTGTCCTGCTAGAACTGCCCCTGTGAACAATAAGTGCTGTTATTATAAAGTGGAAACGTCGAGGAGCAACAACAGCTCAGCCACAAAGTGGTAGGCCACACCAGCTCAAAGAATGGGACCGCAGAGTGCTAAAGTGCATAATGCAGAAAAATCGTCTGTCGTCGGTTACAACACTCACGACCGAGTTCCAATGTGACTCTGGAAGCAACATCAGCACAAGCACTGTTCATTGAGACCTTCATGAAAGGGATTTCCATGGCTGAGCAGCAGCACACAAGCCTATGATCACCATGTGCAATGCCAAGCATTGGCTGGAGTGGTGTACAGATCACCACCATTGGACTCTAGAGCAGTGGAAACGCATTCTCTGGTGTGATGAATCATGCTTCACCATCTGGCAGTCCAATGAACGAATCTGGGTTGGGCAGATGCCAGGAGAACGCAACCTGCCCGAATGCATAGCGCCAACTGTAATGTTTGGTGGACGAGGAATAATGGTCTGGGGCTGTTTTCATGGTTCGGGCTGGGCCCTTGCGTTCCAGTGAAGGGAAATCTTAATGATACAGCATACAATGACATTCGAAACAATTCCGTGCTTACAACTTTGTGACAAGAGTTTGTGCAAGGCCCTTTCCTGTTTCAACATGACAATGTCCCCGTGCACAAAGCGAGGTCTATACAGAAATGGTTTGTCGAGATTGGTGTGGAACAACTTGACTGGCCTGCACAGAGCTTTGTCCTCGAACCCATTGAACACCTTTGGGATGAATTGGAACGCCGACTGTGAGCCAGACCTAATCACCCAACATCAGTGCCCGGCCCCACTCATGCTCTTGTGGCTGAATGGAAGCAAGTCCCCACAGAAATGTTTCAACATCTAGTGGAAAGCCTTCCCAGAAGAGTGGCGGCTGTTGTCGCTGCAAAGGGATGACCAACTCCATATTAATGTCCATGATTTTGGAATGAGATGTTGGATGAGCAGGTGTCCACATACTTTTGGCCATGTAGTTTAAGAATCTCTGCGAAGCGATTGACATGTCCACAAAAATCCGCGAGGTGAAGGGGAGGATTGTTTTTCCTCCTCGAAGCAAAGGTGACGACTGTCATCTTTCATAGCAAAGTGCAGGTTTTGGAGGGGAATGAAAAGTATCAGGTATTTTTTTCCAAAATTATATCGCATTGTCTCTACTTGAAGGAAATGGTATCACTCACAAAGAGAACATTACAGCATAAAGAAAAAGATAATCCTTGTTCTCTCCCACAACTAATTTTAACAATTGGCCGAAAAATGTCTGCAGAATTATTCTGGGCTTTGGTTATAAATGATAATGGAGAAATTTTCACCAAATCTTCACTTAGTGGACAGTTTATCTGGCACAGTGAAATTCTGAAGAACCCAAATCATTTACTGCCTCTGGCCCAAATGCAATACTGGTACCTGCTTGTTATCATCAATGCCACACATGACAAATTACTGCTACAATCCCTCTTAAATTGCTCGCCATCCCTCCTGATCTACAAATGCTTCCATCCTGCCAACATGAACCACAATTTTTCAGTTTCTTGGTGACCATTACAAATGTCAATCGCTTGTCCCAGAGAGCCTCAGATCATGTTATTACCTTAGCACACTGTCCAATTAGTCCAAAACTATCATTCTGGTTCAGCAGAGTTCTGATGGTTTTATGACAGCAAGACCTTCCCATCCGAGTCACCAAATTTATTGTGTATGCAATGAGAATTTGCAAGAGCCACAATAATCACCTTGGGCAGTGGAATGGCCTCAACTCAACTATATCAGTTGAGTTATATCACAACTCAACTGGATGTTATGTGATACAAAATTTGCAATGCCATTTCAATTACATCACAGTGACTGGACTAGCAATGAGCATTGTATCTATCGACAAAGCGTTTTTTGAAGCTTCAGAAAATGATAGGTTTATACAGTGACAAAGATGTGAGTCTTCTTGTTCTTCCATGAGCCTTGCTTGGCACACTCCAGCCCAACCCAGCCCCAGAGAAACTGAGTCGATAAGCAGATGCATTGGATCACTGGGGTATTGATTTCCATGGTGAATCAGAATAATAATGTATAAACAGTTTCAGACGTTTTTCCTCTGCTCATATATTAGTTGATTATTTTTCATGTCGATCAGTCAGGGGTTCTTTTGAAAAAAAATAGAAATGTTTAGTCCTTGCCTTACCGAAATTATGCAGAAATTTTCAGAGAAATTAACCATGGCATCGACGAAATACAGCACTTTAACTTGTTTATACATTATGATGATTCACCTTATATTTTATGCCAAATAGCTACCTCCTGCGTTAAAATTCCTCATATTTCCATGCATTTCCTTGCAAGCCTAAGCTGCAATATTATGGTGAGCTATTGCAGAGCTGAATATATAGTCTCATTTTCATTGGGGGTAACGTATAAAGTTACCATGCATATAAATATTGGGTGCTTAGGGAGAGGTTTCTGCAGCCGGAGGTACTCCAGAGGGATCGGATGGGATAGCACGGACAATGGACAATGAAAATGGTGTTCTTGACATAGATGATGGGAAGGACACAGCTGAGTGCACAGTGTGCGCTGTCTAGAGTACATTTGACAAAGTTGAGCCAATTCATGAGGGCTTCTGTATTACTTACATTATTATTTCTTGACATCCAGACTTTCAGGTGCTTGCGCAGGACTGGTGAAAGATACCTAAGAAATCTACCAAGGACTGGTTAGAGGCACATTAGGATGGCCGAATGTGTAAGAGAGGGGGTGGTCCTCAAACCAATATGGTCCACTACCAATAAGCCAGATTATGAATCCAAGTGGTGAAGAGAAAGCAAATGTAGATGTTGGAAATTTATTTGAAAATAGTTGGAGGCACACTATTGGAAGAGATGTCTGAGTGAATATACAGCTTGTGTGTGGAACTTGTGCTGGTTGTGGCGGCAGAAGTTGAATTCACCATGATTGGGTTTTTGCCACGGAGATATTCTTGATCCTTAAGCCTCACTTGGAGTGTGTTCTGCAGTGGGCCTGTATCCATAATTTAACGTTGCTCTGTTCATGACATACATTGTCGGCAGTTAGGTACAACTCCTGTTAATGACCCACTGGTTGGTTTGTGCCCATCCTGACTCTTTTCTTCAGTAGTTCACTTGGCACACAGTACACATTGGGTGTGGCATGGGCCAGTTTATATGGGACTTGTCGGCACATGGTTTTTACAGCTCAGAAGAACACAAACTTGTCTGAACACCACATAAACAATGAGACAAAAACAGCTAATTCCTCTTGCATTGCCTGTACATTATGGAAAAATATTTTTGGAAATTGTCACCAACCTTTCTGGGGTTGATCCTGAAAAAGAAGAAGGAAAAGAGAAATCTCAATGCATTGAACAGAGCACAGCAATGGTAAAAATAGAGTGGTATGTAAATTTTAACACATCGATCGTCCAAAGTCAATGTAGCATAAGATGACATGAGCAAGCAACTAATAACACCAGCTGGTTCAAAATAGCATTGGTTAGCTGTGTTGCTTCAGTTCAGCAGGTCAGTGGTAATATCCAGTATTATGTACTCTTTACTTTATGGTCAATACATTTATACAAACACCTTCATTATTGTTAAGATTATGAGAAGGAATAGAAAAGCGAGTGGTGATCACTGGAATAAAAGAATTAAAAATGATCGTTGATCACGTTCTGCCGATTTAACCCAAGGCCTAATCCTGTTAAAAGGCCAACCTCTGAAGAGGTACAGCTCAATCCTACATGGAAAAAAACGTTGATGTTTCACAAAAAATTGACAAATGAATACAAAGATTAAAATAAACTTGGATAAAGGAGAAGGCTATTTGGCCATTCGTGCGTTATCTACGCCCCAATGATTCAATCAATGGGAGAAATCCGATCTTATAAATCTACATACTTTCACTGATGGGTGGAGGATCGGTCAGATTGTGTATGGAAACACTAGGGCTGGCACAGGGACATCACAACAGTGGCTTTTGTTGTTTTTAGTGATGAAGGTATGCAGTTGAAGGATGAGGGATGAACAAATATCAACAGCACATTCATTTTCCGACGAGACTCTTTAAAAGACATAACATTCACGACACATCATAATAATAATAACAATACCAACAACAACAACAATAACACTAATGATAATATTGTTGTTGTTATTATATATATATATATATATATATATATATATATATATATATATATATATATATATACATACATTTATATAAACCTCAGTCCAGGAGGAGGCCATTAGGCCCATGAAAGCCTGTGCTATATTTGCTAACCTGTGGGTGTTTGGCCATGCTCCATCCTTTTTCAATTCTGATTATTAAGGAAGGAAGAAACATGTACCATTTTTAAAGTCTTTGGTTTTAAAGCCTTATCCTATAGACACAACACAGCCCAACACGGACACACAAGATAGTGACACACATAATAGCAACACACAAGACAACTAATGACACACATAAAGCAGACACACACAACACAACTAGCAACACACAATATAGCGAAACACAAGACAACTAGCGACACACAAGACACACACACACACACACACACACACAAGACACACACACACACACACATACACACACACACACACATACACACACACACACACACACACACACACACACACACACACACACACACACACCTTTCATTTAACTAGATGTGACAGCATTTACATAATCACAAACCCATAAGTGGGGGACCTCTCATTTCCATGCATGTTTCACTATTCTCCAAGAGTTAACATTTCTGATGTGCTTGGAATTGATGTAAAAGGAAAAGGCTCATAGAAACTGGAGGGATACCCCACGTAGAAAAAGGTCATGGTAAGGGTCTTCTAAATGCTTGCTTTGTGTTTTGCATGAAACAAACAGTGTAAGACACCTTCATATGTGTCTGAATGATGAATCACACAGTTACTCTGCCCTCAGGGCATGAGACTGTGTAAATATTTTCCAAGTACTGCTGAACAGGTTTTTGAAAGTGCCAAGAAGGCGATTGTTTTGTGTTCTCCAGTGTAAAGGTAAATAATTCAATTGACATGAAATAAAGGTTTTAAAGACTGGAGAGAAAAAAAATCAAAACTTGTTTCGGAAGTTAATCGCTGTTGATACAACTTCTTTTACACCACCTTATTTAACATGTTAAATTATTTATTCGTGCCCGTTTGTGTCATTTATGATGTCCATAGAAACAGTAAGGTTCCTGTTGGGAATGATTTTCAATTTTGTTTAACTGCTACATAGGAAGACAGAGTTAAATAATTATCTCGCTCCTCTCTGCACCTGTGAGATCGACATGAGATTCCGCACATTTTGCCAATTTCAGAGGAAAAGTTCTGATAAGCTGCAGGTTTGTGTTCTGATTCATTTTTCGATTTGTGTTCTGAATTATTCAAAATGTAACATTCAAATTAAATTATTTAGTTCCTCGATCATAGACCAACGACATCTGCTGACGGACGGACAGACAGAGACAAAGTGAACCATTTGAATGATGAAAACCCTGTTTGTGCCCTCATTATGACGTCATAATTGCATATGTAGAACGCCACATCCAATCAGTATGAAAATTTTTGAGGGTCATCCAGGAATAATATGGTTCACAGAAAAAAATTTCATGACGTCATCTGTCACGTGTTTCGGCACCATTTTGTTTTTGTTTTAAAAAAAACCTTCAAAAACCTTCTTCTCTGAAATGGCTGAAAAGATTGAGGCGAAACTTTACACATATGACCGCATATCCACGAGGAACAAAAGATTCAAACATATGATGTCATAGGTCACATGGTTTGGCAGCCATATTGTAATTACCATAAAACCAAAGAAAATGCACCACTCAAAAGAAGTTCTGGCAAGGGTTTCAATCTCTGCTCTTTTTCTTGTTTATTCTGTCACGTTTACTATAATTCACAGACCGGTGTTTGGGTGTTTGTGTGTTTGTTTGTCGTTCTACCCCCCCCCCCCTTTACAGTTCTGGGCTGCTTAGGCCTAGGTCACATTTGCCACGGCAGCCGTGGGGTCTCCAAAATCTACGGCCACTAGCAATTATACGGCGGCCGCAGTATTTCCATGGTCACACAATGTAGCAGTCACATATGTTTTTATTTTTCAGGGAGCCGCACGGCGTATTTAGAAATTGTGGAGACCGAAAACGTGGGGTTGCCGTATGGTCTTTGATTTGATGTCGCACGGTGATCTTAGGGCATCCCTACGGTGGCCATAGAATTTTCAAGGCAGACGCAAGGTAGCCTCAAGGTGCCCGCAAAGCGACCGCAGGGGGACCGCAGGGGGGCCCTAAGGCGAACGTGCGGCCAGACGGACGGTAACGAGTGCGTTCTTTTTTTTCTTTTTTACCAGTTCTTTTGTTTCGGCTTGTCGAATTGCTACGGCGAACGTAGAAATGAAAAAAGTTATAACTCCGTGCTATAATTCCACGGCGACCGTGGAATAAATATAATAAAATATAGCCATACGGCGTAGGGCCACACTGAGGCCACCTCAGAAACACTGCAGCCGCCGCATGTTTCTATCAATTCAGAGGGCGTACGGCCGCCGTATCCTCGCCGTAGAGGAAATGTGACCTAGGCCTTACATCCAGACTTTCTATATTGAACCACCATGACTCCAATAAATGTATTGGGTGGTTTTATCTTTGCCAATGGTCTTGGTGGAGGTGGATGGGACACAAATTCTCCATATAAATGTGTATCATGTAGTGCTACCTCCAGGTGGGGGCGGGTGGGGAGGAGGTATTACAAGTCCCCACCATTTGCAGTACAGTATTCCTGCCCCCACATTTCCAAGTGCAGTGGGGTGTTTTGAACTATAACCATAGGTATGTTTTTGCTTCATGCATGTAACCCGGGTTATTTTGTTATTGCCTACACACTGCCCAAATAAAGGTATATGTCAGAAGAACATGATGCATTCTTGAAACAAGATCACCCGTGGGTGGGGAGGGGGGGTGGGGTTGCTCTGCTAGTTTAAATAATGGGTGGAGGGAAAATGTTGGTGAGATTGTACATGTCGCTCATGGCAAATAAATCTCCATTGATTATTATTGCTCTTGTTTGATTTGATGAGTACATTCTTTCATTATCGATGTTAAACCATTTTAATCGCAACTGCAAAGGGATGAACTCTGTGCAATGGGCGGAAATGGGTTGGACTGCTTATTTTCTCACATGGCTTATGATCCAAGGACACAGGTCAAATCCTTTACACCATGTTATATTTATCACCAATTCTTTACAAAGGTCTCAATTATTTATGGAAAAGGTATACCAATTTCTATGAATGGATTTCTAGTAATGTCTTTGGTCTCTGTCATTCATGTGAAGTTCCTTTTTGAAAATCAAATCGTTGCAGGAACTTGAAAATATAATTTATGACGTGAATGAAACGATTGATATGGCTCCGCCCACGTTATATGGCAAACAACAATGACATAATTAATTTGATCTCAATTAAAGGTCATGAAAAATCTTAAAGGAGAGAGAGAGAGAGAGAGAGAGAGAGAGAGAGAGAGAGAGAGAGAGAGAGAGAGAGAGAGAGAGAGAGAGAGAGAGAGAGAGAGAGAGAGAGAGGAAGATAGAGATAGAGAGAGAGGGAGAGAGAGGGAGAGAGGGAGAGAGAACAAGAGAGAAAAGAGAACATCAGATGCTTCTAATTCGAGTTTTGGTCTGCCAAATTATACTCATAGGGCAGATGACCTTTGACCTTTGACCTGTTCAATTGAAAAAATAAATCAGTTCATCTTGGTATTACATTCCGTACCTGTGCCAAATTTGGATGAAATCCCTTTATTGGTTCGCAAGTTGTTGTGGTAACAAAATTATTTTCAATTATAGATCACTTGCCTGAAAAGAGTTCTCAGGACAAGGCTTTGAGAAAAAGAAAATTTCACAAAATAGTTTGTGAGTCGTGATCCCTTAGCAAAACAGAGGTGGATACCTTGAGACCTTGTAGGTCTCCGTTCTATCTCCTGAAACCCACCCACATGTGGAGATAGCAGTCAACAACAGCAACTTTCATGCACAGACACTTACACACACATTACAGGTAGTGGACAAATTATTCAATGCCACCACATCAGCCTTGACAATGAAGGTGAGAGAAATGTGATGCAATACAATGTGACTCATGAATGGTCCAGTCCCTTGGGCAAGCTGTACGGTGGGTCCCAGGGTGGAGGGGCCTTCAGTCGAATGGGAGGTGATGATGATGGGTAACAGGGAAATGATGAAACATCTGATTTTGATTAATAAAAAAAAGAAAAATATATCAAACAAAGTCGCAGGCCTCCTATAGGGGAAACCCTATGTCTATGCGGCCACTCCGAGCAGCAGGAAAGTGCGCTCTCAAAAATAATGACTGCACCTTCTCAAATGAGGAAAAACATCACCTTGCAAAAAGGCATGATTACACACCAAAGCAAGGAGCAATAAAGTTGCAAACTGTATATCCACCATCAAAGACAACACTCTCGAACTGTCTCCCCACCATCAAAGACAACACTCAGGAGAAGAAACCTACAAATGGAAACCTGGAGTGTTGAGAAGATCCAAGCTAATTAGATCATCGTCCAATGCAAAATGCATTCCATAAATGAAGCAAGGGGTAGAAAAGGTAATGGTGAGCGGTTCAGGGACCAGCTGAAAGAAATTGAAATTGTCCGCTATGGCAGAGAGTCCCCCTTGATAAATTTGAGATTAAAAAAAAATAATTAAAAGCTATCTAGATAAAGACCGAAGAGAAGAGATTATATCTAGGGCAAGGCAACAAGTGGCAAGATAGATTAGAGTGAGGGAAGCCAAGTGCTTGCTTGAAGGTAAAAAAACAAGGATGGCAGGAATTTGGCCAAGATGGCATGAGAGGGAGTTTTGGCTGTGCAATGAGATAGGAGCCCAAACCCCAACATAGATCCAGTCCAAATGCAGCGAAGAAAGAGTGTGGTGAAAGGAGAGAACGAGGGCATCCCCCAAAACAGGGACAAGACTGGTTCACAGACAAGGATCAGCTGACTCATAAAAAGGCACAGACGAAGGGGAAAAAAGTAGAAAAGGCAGAGGTTGATGGGCAGAAAGACAAGGAAGAGCAGCAGAATAAGGATGAGGAGGAGGGTAAAGATGACAAAGAGCAGTGTGGGCTGGAAGAAGAGTTCGCCAACACTTTTTTTTAATACTTCTACTTATTGTATTGGCATGATATCATGCTTTCAACAGGCTATGAACAACAGTGCATTGCCATTGCTACTGAGCCAACAAAATAGAAACAGTAACATTGATAAAACTAAGAGAGAGACCAAAACTCCATTGGATAGAAAACAATAAACAGACAAAGAGCTTCGTGCAGGTGAACCAACCTTTCAATAAGAAGAATTATTTCAATATCATCTACCTTGAATGAAATCAATATCGTGTGTTTCGCAGCAGCACTATCCATTCAAGAAAAAGTAAAGGGCAAACAACACCAGAAGAAGAAAAAGCATGCAGGCCCTACAAATAAAAGCCAAATTTCACAATGGAAACAGAAATTAGAGACACAAAGAGAGCAACTGAGGAAGGAAGTAAGACAAATACAACAGTTCAGAGAAAGGAAACAGAAACCCAAAACAAAAAAAGAAAATCCACAGAATAAAAAATTAATTCGAAATTGAAGACAAACACTGAGAGTGTTTGGTTGCTGAAAACAAACTCGAAACAGAAATGATAGCAAGGAAGATAAAAAATAACTATGAAGAAGCAAACAAAAACAGATGTGTCAACTCCCCTTGAAAAGGAAAAGCCACAAAAAATTGGGAAAGGAATTTTCGAAGATTGAAAAGAACAAAACAAGGAAGCGGAATGGAACCCAGCCTTGGAAAAGAAGAAGCAACATCTCGAGGAAATGCCCTCGTGATTATTGATAAAGAAAATTGAAAAACAACTTCAAAAATGCCAAACTTTGAAAGCCCAGGCCCAAATGGCATTCCGAATTTCTGTTTAAAACAACTTGATGCTCTCCACAATCAGTACACCAGGACATTCAACAAACTGATCCAAGAGGAAAGGGCAGTGGATGACTGGCTAGTAGTAGGCAACACATTTTTCATTCCAAAATCCGAAGAAACCCAACTTCCTCACAAATACTGTCCAATAACATGCCTACCAACAACATCAAACTTCGAAGAGGAATCATGATATAAATTATGCACCATCACCTCACACAACAAGGAGGTTTAGAGGCAGAACAGCAAGAGAGGATGTTACGGAACAATTGACCATCTACAACTGAATAAGGCCAAATTGTCCAACACCTGGATAGAATATAAGAAAATTTTTGACAGTGTCTCTCATTCGTGGATGATAAAATGCATGCAAGTATTCAAAATCAATCCCCAAATAATCAATCAAACTGATGAAGAAAGCAATGGAGTTCTGCAATGCTGCAATGATATGACAGCACTCAGAAGGAAATATGGAAATTCAGATGTGAAGATATGGTGTGGGATCTTACAGGGAGACCGTTTATCCCCCTCTTGTTTTGGATGGCTGTGGACCCACTGACTAGCCTCATTAACAAACAAGGATACGGATACACCATAACAAGCAAAAGAAGAACATCCAAAGAAATAGGAAAGGTGACACATCCACTATACATAATGATTTAAAGCTCTTCGGACCGAATGACGAAAAATTGACATAATAACTAAGATTAGTAAAACTGGACGAGATAAGTACACCAAGTGCACATTTGTACAGTTCAAGGTAAACCAACAAAAACAGACAACAAAAAATCGACCTTGGTACACCAATACAGCAGTTAGAAAACAAAGCATCATACAAATACCTCTGAGCCACCAAATATGTCACAAGCAAATGCGCAAAACAATCTCCGAAGAATACCTGCATAGAACGAGGCAGATCCTGAAAACATACCTCTCCTCAATAAACAAAATCAAAGCCAGAAACCAACTCGCAGTATTCCAATACAGGTGTGGAGTAATGAACCGGCCCCAATCAGAAATCAATGTTTGATATCAAAACAAGAAAACTCCTTACCAACTACAAAATGTTCTACAAAAACAAGTGCATCCTGGTAAATTACCTGCCCAGACAAGAGGGAGGGAATGGCCTGATGGAACTCAACCAGGTACACTGAGCGATGATTGTTGGACCAGCTGAGTCACACACACACACACACACACACACACACACACACACACACACACACACACACACACACACACACACACACACACACACACACACACACACACACACACACACACACGATTGTAAAATCCATCTTCCGCTGCACCAGGGTCTGACTTACAATAATGATAATAGCATAAAAAATAATAATGATAATAGTAATAATAATTTGGCAATAATAATATTGCCCTCTGGCTACTCTGAGGAAGCGGATGGTTCTCGTAAATATAAATGAGGAAATAAGGTGATTTCTGCATATTATATTTTTTCTGAGCAGAGGAATTTATTATTGTGATATTTTTAACTTCAAACTCACCTCCATTTCCCATGATGGTGCAGGTTACAACTTCACAAAGGATAAAATGAAGATACAGTATCAAAACCTGTCACAAAATACAGCAGATAAATTAATTCCATTAATAATGTAATGTTTCATGTCAGCAAAGAGTAACTGGCAATTAAAGCTCAGACATTACATGAACAGCTCAGATCATTACTCATTAATCACTCATTACTCTCTGCGAGCTCAGCCCACATTACATTAATATTCAGTGCAGAGAGGAAAACAT
The DNA here is from genome assembly GCF_056783735.1 of Eptatretus burgeri. NCBI lineage: Eukaryota > Metazoa > Chordata > Myxini > Myxiniformes > Myxinidae > Eptatretus > Eptatretus burgeri. The sequence continues at coordinate 35,356 of NW_028222402.1, forward strand.
TTTTTTTTTAATTAAAAGAGTCCACAAATATTTTTCAGTTATCAGAATAGCAATATTCCACACTCAGAAAATTACAACATTGGAAAATTACAGCCTTCCCTTTCACGACTCAAAAAATTGTTTTTTTTGGTATTTCTACATGTTTTAAGTGATTTCCAACCCCCCCCAAAAAAAAAATTGTTCGAGAAAAAAAAATTTTTGCAACTTTTTTTTCAACAAAATTTAGATTTTTTTTTTTTTTTGCATTTTTACATGTTTTAAGTGATTTCCAAGCCCCCCCCCCCAAAAAAAAAGATGGAGAAAATAACTAACTCAGCACTGTTGACATATTTAATGAATAAGATATAAGGTTCACTTGAGTGACCCAGCAGTATTGGCGGTGGAGGTTTTGCACTCTCCCGAGTACTCCCCCTCTAGTTTATTTTGCAATAAGGATGTCCCAAAATGCCTAATATATTAAGATATTTTGGGATAGATGTCGTATCAGAGGCGTCATTAAGCAAACACCAGGTTTAGAGTGCCGAAGCCCTTGTAGGTGCATGAATGGTAATATTGAATGATTCCACACCCCATTCCAATATTGGTGAAGGGAAGTGCTTAAGGCCGGCACAACAAAAAATACAAACAAAAAAACAAAATTTGATTTCTTCAAAATGCCAACAACATGAGAACAGCATCGGGCAATGCCGGGTAGCACTGGTAGAGATGAACAATGTAATTGAACCGAGCACCAGTTCCTCCATGTGCCAATTTTACATAATTGTTCTGTTCTAAATCCAAATTCAACTGATCTGTGCCCACTTGCATAATCACGATGGTGGATTGCTTCCACACATTACAATGTCAGAAAGGCTGGGTCATGCATGGCATGTTCATGCAGTATCCACAAATAGTTGACACTTCTTGTTGTCTGAGGGCATCAGACACAAAAATAGCATGGACTTGTAATTAGGATTAAATTATCTGCCCCTCTCTGCACAGATTTTTCTGTCTCCTCTCTGCCCAGACCCAGATCAATTGAAAATGTTTCTGCCCAGATCAAGCATTCCACTCGATGTCATTTTAGCTTCACTTCAAATTACCAGTATATATCTGTGAAAAAATACTCATCTTACGACAACGATCTCTATCTCTATCTCTATCTCTATCTCTATCTCTATCTCTATCTCTATCTCTATCTCTATCTCTATCTCTATCTCTATCTCTATCTCTATCTCTATCTCTCTCTCTCTCTCTCTCTCTCTCTCTCTCTCTCTCTCTCTCTCTCTCTCTCTCTCTCTCTCTCTCTCTCTCTCTCTCTCTCTCTCTCTCTCTCTCTCTCTCTCTCTCTCTCTCTCTCTCTCTCCCTCTCTCCCTCTCTCCCCTTCGCTGCCCCACCCTCCATCCATCCATCGTTCCATCCATCGTTCCCCCATACCACCCACCTTGCGACCTCCTTCATTGCCCCCCACCCTCCCTCCTCTCTGTCTCCCGCCTTGCTCCGTCTCTCCCGCCTCGGTCCGTCTCTCCCGCCTCGCTCCGTCTCTCCGCCTCGCTCCGTCTCTCCCGCCTCGCCCCGTCTCTCCCGCCTCGCTCCCTCTCTCCCGCCTCGCTCCGTCTCTACCACCTTTCCCCCTCTCCCACCTCGGTTCGTCTCTCCCGCCTCGGTCCGGCTCTCCCACCTCGCGCCGTCCCTCCCACCTTTCCCCCTCTCCCACCTCGGTCCGTCTCTCCCGCCTCAGTCCGTCTCTCCCACCTCGCTCCGTCTCTCCCGCCTCGCTCCGTCTCTCCCACCTCGCTCCGTCTCTCCCACCTTTCCCCCTCTCCCACCTCGGTCCGTCTCTCCCACCTTTCCCCTCTCCCACCTCGCTCCGTCTCTCCCGCCTCGCTCCGTCTCTCCCACCTTTCCACCTCTCCCCCTCTCCCCTCTCCCCCTCTCCCCTCTCCCCTCTCCCCTCTTCCCTCTCCCCTCTCCCCTCTCCCCCTCTCCTAGTATTCCCTCGCTGATGGGTGATATTTGCGAGTAAAATATAATTTGAATCACAATATAAAATTTCCTGAAGAGTCTTTCACAACATTTATAAACACGAGTAAATCACACGAAGAATAAAGAAAACATAATCGGGTTTCACTCTTCAACCGACAAAGGTAATAATATTTAAATAACTAAAATGAAGTTTGAGAAATAAAACCCTTACCGACTATTCACCGTTTTCGAGCAGAGCTGGAGTGAGATAATCGAGTGTTGGGGTTTATAAAGCGGTTCGTGAGGTGGACACAAACTTCCACAACTGATGGTCATTTCTGAGAAGTGACGTCATTGTTTCACTTCCCAAAAGTTCCTATATCACACTGGAGGGCGTGCAAGATCAGGGAATGAATTCAGTTGTAAATAATTTATTTATATTTTTCCAATTTTCAGAACAAATCACAAAAGCTAGAAACCCTGATTTATTATTGGGGTTATTGTTCCAGGGAGATGCATTTACAGGCAAAACTATTCGGAGATATTTTTTATTTAACAAGGACTTTGTGTAGCAATGTTCACCCGATGATGCATGTTTGGTGATTTGGTTCTAAAACGAGTGGCAACGAGAGTTCACTACGGGCATTCCATGTCAAGTGTACACACCCTCCCGATACTAATAGCTCATTTTCTCCCCATATGTTGGTCATTTATTCACTTTGGTGAAAAAACACAAAATACAATACATTCGGCAGAATAATTTTTAGCAAGTGGACCCTGAACACTAAAACCATCATCACACTTGAACGCATTGAGATCCCATTTTAATTTATGCTGAGGTGTTGGAGTAGATGAAGGGGTATTCTCACATGAAAAAAATCGGGATCATCCATTTGGCTGGGGGACGGGGGCCCAAGGTCAAAGGGTGCTCCAACCTATAACTTTTTGAATGACTGTTTCGGAGTGATTTTACTTTACGTGATTTGAAAGATCTCGCTTTTACGACCATTTTGATACCAAGATCATCCAAATCGGACCATTACAACCTGTGACATCTCTATCTCTATCTCTGTCTCTGTCTCTGTCTCTGTCTCTGTCTCTGTCTCTGTCTCTGTCTCTGTCTCTGTCTCTGTCTCTGTCTCTGTCTCTGTCTCTGTCTCTGTCTCTGTCTCTGTCTCTGTCTCTGTCTCTGTCTCTCTCTCTCTCTCTCTCTCTCTCTCTCTCTCTCTCTCTCTCTCTCTCTCTCTCTCTCTCTCTCTCTCTCTCTCTCTCTCTCTCTCTCTCTCTCTCTCTCTCTCTCTCTCTCTCCCTCTCTCCCTCTCTCCCTCTCTCCCCTTCGCTGCCCCACCCTCCATCCATCCATCGTTCCATCCATCGTTCCCCCATACCACCCACCTTGCGACCTCCTTCATTGCCCCCCACCCTCCCTCCTCTCTGTCTCCCGCCTTGCTCCGTCTCTACCGCCTCGGTCCGTCTCTCCCGCCTCGCTCCGTCTCTCCGCCTCGCTCCGTCTCTCCCGCCTCGCTCCGTCTCTCCCGCCTCGCTCCGTCTCTACCACCTTTCCCCCTCTCCCACCTCGGTTCGTCTCTCCCGCCTCGCTCCGTCTCTCCCACCTCGCTCCGTCTCTCCCGCCTCGCTCCGTCTCTCCCACCTCGCTCCGTCTCTCCCACCTCGCTCCGTCTCTCCCACCTTTCCCCCTCTCCCACCTCGGTCCGTCTCTCCCACCTTTCCCCCTCTCCCACCTCGCTCCGTCTCTCCCGCCTCGCTCCGTCTCTCCCACCTTTCCACCTCTCCCACCTCTCCCCCTCTCCCCTCTCCCCTCTCCCTCTCCCCTCTCCCTCTCCCCTCTCCCCTCTCCCCTCTCCCTCTCCCCTCTCCCCTCTCCCCTCTCCTAGTATTCCCTCGCTGATGGGTGATATTTGCGAGTAAAATATAATTTGAATCACAATATAAAATTTCCTGAAGAGCCTTTCACAACATTTATAAACACGAGTAAATCACACGAAGAATAAAGAAAACATAATCGGGTTTCACTCTTCAACCGACAAAGGTAATAATATTTAAATAACTAAAATGAAGTTTGAGAAATAAAACCCTTACCGACTATTCACCGTTTTCGAGCAGAGCTGGAGTGAGATAATCGAGTGTTGGGGTTTATAAAGCGGTTCGTGAGGTGGACACAAACTTCCACAACTGATGGTCATTTCTGAGAAGTGACGTCATTGTTTCACTTCCCAAAAGTTCCTATATCACACTGGAGGGCGTGCAAGATCAGGGAATGAATTCAGTTGTAAATAATTTATTTATATTTTTCCAATTTTCAGAACAAATCACAAAAGCTAGAAACCCTGATTTATTATTGGGGTTATTGTTCCAGGGAGATGCATTTACAGGCAAAACTATTCGGAGATATTTTTTATTTAACAAGGACTTTGTGTAGCAATGTTCACCCGATGATGCATGTTTGGTGATTTGGTTCTAAAAACGAGTGGCAACGAGAGTTCACTACGGGCATTCCATGTCAAGTGTACACACCCTCCCGATACTAATAGCTCATTTTCTCCCCATATGTTGGTCATTTATTCACTTTGGTGAAAAAACACAAAATACAATACATTCGGCAGAATAATTTTTAGCAAGTGGACCCTGAACACTAAAACCATCATCACACTTGAACGCATTGAGATCCCATTTTAATTTATGCTGAGGTGTTGGAGTAGATGAAGGGGTATTCTCACATGAAAAAAATCGGGATCATCCATTTGGCTGGGGGACGGGGGCCCAAGGTCAAAGGGTGCTCCAACCTATAACTTTTTGAATGACTGTTTCGGAGTGATTTTACTTTACGTGATTTGAAAGATCTCGCTTTTACGACCATTTTGATACCAAGATCATCCAAATCGGACCATTACAACCTGTGACATCTCTATCTCTATCTCTATCTCTATCTCTATCTCTGTCTCTGTCTCTGTCTCTGTCTCTCTCTCTCTCTCTCTCTCTCTCTCTCTCTCTCTCTCTCTCTCTCTCTCTCTCTCTCTCTCTCTCTCTCTCTCTCCCTCTCTCTCTCTCTCTCTCTCTCTCTCTCTCTCTCCCTCTCTCTCTCTCTTCCTCTCCCACCTCACTCTCTCTATCCCACCTCTCTCTTTCTCTCACACCTATCTATTTCTCTTCCCCCATACAAATCCTTTTTTCTCGTCTTTCTCGTCTCTCCCGTCTCTCTCTCTCCCCCCCCCCTCTCCCACCACCTCTCTCTCTCTCCCTCTCCCTCTCCCACCTCTCTCTCTCTCTCTCTCTCTCTCTCTCTCTCTCTCTCTCTCTCTCTCTCTCTCTCTCTCTCCCCCTCTCCCACCTCTCTCTCTCCCTCTCCCTCTCTCTCTCTCTCTCTCTCTCTCTCTCTCTCTCTCTCTCTCTCTCTCTCTCTCTCTCTCTCTCTCTCTCTCTCTCTCTCTCTCTCTCTCTCTCTCCCTCTCCCACCTCTCTCTCTCTCTCTCTCTCTTTCCCTCTCCCACCACCTCTCTCTCTCCCTCTCCCTCTCCCTCTCCCACCTCTCTCTCTCTCTCCCTCTCTCTCTCCCTCTCCCACCACCTCTCTCTCTCTCTCTCTCTCTCTCTCCCTCTCCCTCTCTCTCTCTCTCTCTCTCTCTCTCTCTCTCTCTCTCTCTCTCTCTCTCTCTCTCTCTCTCTCTCTCTCTCTCTCTCTCTCTCTCTCTCTCTCCCACCTCTCTCTCTGTCTCGAAACTCTCCCTCTCCTACCTCTCTCTCTCTCCCACCTCTCTCTCTCTCTGTCTCTAAACTCTCCCTCTCCTACCTCTCCCTCTCTCTCACCCCTCCGTCGATTTCACTGTGGCCTCAGATGTGTGTGCCACCAATCTACGGCCTATTGGCAGACATAAAATGGAGATTAGCATATTGGGGCCTCCTTTCCAACACCTTCGTACACCATTTCAATTGCTCGGTGCAGGTCACTTGTCCCTTCTGCAAGTAAAAAGAGGATCTCTTTCATGCTTACGTGCAACGCAAAAGACGAAACCCTCTGTTTTCCTTACTTTCAGATCTTTTTCATAAACTATCATCTCCTTTCACTTCACACATGCTTGTTTTTGAGGTGACTTTTAGCCCCTTTTGTGGGGACCATGGAGCTCTCCTAAACTTCCTGGTTGCTGTTGTGAAATATGGTGAATATATAAATGGAGGAAAATTAAAATTGACAATGGTTCTCTGTCTGATGTCATGCATATTTTCAAAGGGCTCGTTGCAGCAAGACTTTGGCTCGAATTTGACCATTACTTAGTCATGAGAATGTTAAGCATTTTAGAGGAAATGGTGTTGTGGCAGTTTTGTGCTATGTCGATCAATTAGAATTGGTGATCGTCCTGTAATGATTTTCATGAAAAGCTGTGAGGCCTTTCATTCTGTCTTTGGAATTGTTATCTTTCCTTCAAACTGTTTTTGTGTGGATCAAATAAATGGGTTTCAAATTCAAATTCTCTCTCTACCAACCCTCTCCCACTTTCCCTTCTTTCTCTCTTCCCCAGTCTCTTAGTAATCCTGTTAGCGATGTGATGGGTGATATTTGCGAGTAACAATATAATTTTAGTCACAAGATAAGATTTCCTGCAGAGTGCTTCACAACATTTATAAACACGAAATCACATGAAGGAGATGGAAAACATCATCGGGTTTCACTCTTCAGACTACAAAGGTAATAATATTTAAATAACTAAAATGAAGTTTGAGAAATAAAACCTCACCAAATATTCATCGTTACTGAGCAGAGCTGGAGTGAGATGATTGAGTTTCGGGGTTTATACAGAAGTTCGTGAGGAGTGCACCTACTTCCACAACTGATGGTCATTTCTGAGAAGTGACGTCATTGTTTCACTTCCCAAAAGTTCCTATATCACACTGGAGGGCATACAAGATCAGGGAATGAATAAAGTTGCAAATAATTTATTTATATTTTTCCAATTTTCA
>NW_028222403.1:0-42192 GCF_056783735.1 Eptatretus burgeri
GTATGAAGATATCATGGAGGATGACAGACGCAAATTTTCGCTTCGATAGGTTAAGCAGTTCCAGAGAAAACATTATTTAATATTTTTCTTAAATTCAATATGGCTGCCAAACCATGTGACCTATCAATTAGAAATTAACAAACTTGTATTCCCTACTCATGTGCAATAGGGGTGTGAAGTTTCCCCTTGGTCAGATCAGGTGTTCTGGAGAAGAAGATGTTTGAAGGTTTTCAGGTAAATTCAAGATGGCCGCCAAACCATGTGACCAATCAAGAACAAATTAACAAACTTGAGAAAGGACCTCATGGGGAATATATGTGTGAAGTTTTGGCTTAATCTGTCTTGCCTTTCTGGAGAAGAAGATTTTTAAAATTTATTCATTTTCAATCCAAGATGGCTGACGAAGCATGTGACCTATGACATCAGAAATTTATATTCTGCTTCCAACTGGGTATTGGAACAGGTTTGTAAAGTTTCGTGTTAATCGGTAAAGGTGCGTTTTTTTATCCAAGATGGCCGCTAAACCATGTGACTTGTGATGTCATAATTTTTGCCATGCGTGCATACACGATGGTAGATGATAATTACAAATTTTCGATTTGTTTGGTTCAGCGGTTCCAGAGAAAACATTATTTAATATTTTACTTAAATCCAAGATGGCGGCCAAACCGTCTAACGTATCAATTCGAAATTAACAAACTTATATCGCCTACCTGTCCCGAATATAGTTCTGAAATCTCCCCTTCATCCGACCAGCGCTTCTGGAGAAGAAGATGTTTGAAGGTTTTAGGGTTTTTTCAAGATGGCCGCCGAACCATGTGACCGATCAAGAACAAATTAACAAACTTGAGAAAGGACCTCATGGGGAATATATGTGTGAAGTTTCGTCTTCATCTGTCTTGCCCTTCTGGAGAAGAAGATTTTTAAAATTTATTCATTTTCAATCCAAGATGGCTGCCGAACCTTGTGACCTATGATATCATAAATTTAAATTCTGCTTTCCATCGTCGACCCGAACAAGTGTGTGAAGTTTCGTGTAAATCGGATAAAGTCTATTTTTCTATCCAAGATGGCCGCCAAACCATGTGACTTCTGAGGTAAAATTTTTTTACCATGTATGCAGACTTGAGGGAGGAAGGCACTTGCAAATTTTCGCTTCGATGGCTTATGAAATACCAGAGAAAACATTATTTAATATTTTTCTTAAATCCAACATGGCGGCCAAACCATGTGACCTATCACTTCGAAATTAACAAACTTGCATCGCATCCATGTCACAAATATAATTCTGAAATCTCGCCTTCATTGGACCAGCGCTTCTGGAGAAGAAGATGTTTGAAGGTTTTAAGGTTTTTTCAAGATGGCCGCCAAACCATGTGACGTATCAACAACAAATTAACAAACTTGAAAGAGGACCTCAGGGGGAATATACCTGTGAAGTTTCGCCTCAATCTGCACAGCCGTTCTGGAGAAGAAGATTTTTAAAAAAAAAATTTTCAAAACAAGATGGCGGCCGAATTACGTCACCGATGACGTCAAGAAATTTTTTTTCTACGATGAATTTTGGTGTAGATGACGCTCAAGAAATTTCAAATTTTTCCCATGTGGCGTTCTACTTGACGAATTTTCACCGGGATACCTCTTCACCGATGACGTCACGAAAAATCACACGTGTTCCCGAGAGGGAGCTTGTTAAAATGTATGAAGCGAAAAAATTTTTACCCTGGAAGATTTCAGAGATACAGAGGTCCAAAGTTTATCGTTTTTTTCAAGATGGCGCCCGCACCACGTGACCAATGACGTCATAATTATAACGTGATTGTGCTATCAAAAAAGATACATACTACGGTGAAAATTTCGTGTCGATCGGACTTTGCGTTCCTGAGAAAATGATTTTTAAAGTGAAAACAGGGCGCAAAATGCCGGCGGAAAAATAATAATAATAATAAATAACTAGAACAGCCACTTTATAACTGCTGGCAGTGATGACCGGGTACCCAGAAGTGCCTTTGACACAACTGATACAACATGAGACTTAAATCAGAGTCGCAAAGTTTTGCATTGACAGGATAAGCGGTGCCAGAGAAAACATTATTTAATGGTGATACAAACACAGGCCTGCTTCGAGACAGCGCGGAACAGACGAGTTACGAACCAGGCAGCACAAAACGTTCAATTTCGTTATTACTGGCGACCAGATTCAAATAATTAAATAATTCTGGCTGCCAAACCACACGGCCGATCAGGTTGAAATTTTAAACTTTTGTTTCTCATGTAGCCTAAATTATAAATATGAAGTTTCGCATATATAGAAGTAGTGGTTCCAGAGTAAACATGAATCAATATTTATCCTTCAATCTAAGATGGCGGCCAAACCATGTGACTTGTGACCTCATAATTTTTACCATGTATGCAGATATCATGGACGATGACAGACGCAAATTTTCGCTTCGATAGGTTAAGCAGTTCCAGAGAAAACATTATTTAATATTTTTCTTAAATTCAACATGGCTGCCAAACCATGTGACCTATCAATTAGAAATTAACAAACTTGTATTCCCTACTCATGTGCAATAGGGGTGTGAAGTTTCCCCTTGATCAGATCAGGTGTTCTGGAGAAGAAGATGTTTGAAGGTTTTAAGGTAAATTCAAGATGGCCGCCAAACCATGTGACCAATCAAGAACAAATTAACAAAGTTGAGAAAGGACCTCATGGGGAATATATGTGTGAAGTTTCGGCTTAATCTGTCTTGCCTTTCTGGAGAAGAAGATTTTAAAAATTTATTCATTTTCAATCCAAGATGGCTGACGAACCATGTGACCTATGACATCACAAATTTAGATTCTGCTTCCTACTGGGTATTGGAACACGTTTATGAAGTTTCGTGTTAATCGGTAAAGGTGCGTTTTTCTATCCAAGATGGCCGCCAAACCATGCGACGTGTGACATCATAATTTTTACCACGCGTGTATACACGACGGTAGATGATAATTGCAAACTTTCGATTCGTTAGGTTAAGCGGTTCCAGAGAAAACATTATTTAATATTTTTCTTAAATCCAAGATGGCGGCCAAACCATGTGACTTATCAATTCGAAATTAACAAACTTATATCGCCTTCCTGTGCCTAATATAGTTCTGAAATCTCCCCTTCATTGGGCTAACGCTTCTGGAGAAGAAGATGTTTGAAGGTTTTCGGGTTTTTTCAAGATGGCCGCCAAACCATGTGACCGATCAAGAACAAATTAACAAACTTGAGAAAAGACCTCATGGGGAATATATGTGTGAAGTTTCGTCTTCATCTGTCTTGCCCTTCTGGAGAAGAAGATTTTTAAAATTTATTCATTTTCAATCCAAGATGGCTGCCGAACCTTGTGACCTATGATATCATAAATTTAAATTCTGCTTTCCCTCGTCGACCCGAACAACTGTGTGAAGTTTCGTGTAAATCGGATAAGGTCTATTTTTCTATCCAAGATGGCCGCCAAACCATGTGACTTCTGAGGTGAAATTTTTTTACCATGTATGCAGACCTGAGGGAGGAAGGCACTTGCAAATTTTCGCTTCGATGGTTTCTGAAATTCCAGAGAAAACATTATTTAATATTTTTCTTAAATCCAACATGGCGGCCAAACCACGTGACCTATCACTTCGAAATTAACAAACTTGTATCGCATGCATTTCACGAATATAGTTCTGAAATCTCGCCTTCATTGGACCAGCGCTTCTGGAGAAGAAGATGTTTGAAGGTTTTAGGGTTTTTTCAAGATGGCCGCCAAACCATGTGACGTATCAACAACAAATTAACAAACTTGAAAGAGGACCTCAGGGAGAATGTGCGTGTTAAGTTTCGCCGCAATCTGCACAGCCGTTCTGGAGAAGAAGATTTTTTTAAAAAAACACTAAAAAACAAGATGGCGGCCGAATTACGTCATCGATGACGTCAAAAAAAACATTTTTGACGATGAATTTTGGTGTAGATGACGCTCAGAATTTTTCAGATTTTTCCTATATGGCGTTCTACTTGACGAATTTTCACCGGTATATCGCTTCACCTATGACGTCACGAAAAATCACACGTGTTCCCCATAGGGAGCTTAGTAAAATGTATCAAACGAAAATTTTTTCCATTGCACGGTTTCCGAGATACAGATGTCCAAAGTTTATCGCTTTTTTCAAGATGGCGACCGTACCACGTGACCAATGACGTCATAATTATAACGTGATTGTGCTATCAAAAAAGATACATACTATGGTGAAAATTTTCTGTCGATCGGACTTAGTGTTCCAGAGAAAATGATTTTTAAAGCGAAAAAGGGTGCAAAATGCCGGCGGAAAAATAATAATAATAATAATAATGCGTAATAATAATAATAATAAACAGAAGGAAAACAATAGGGTACCCTGCACTCACAGGGTACCCTAATAAACATAAGAAAAACAATAGGGTACCCTGTACTCACAGGGTACCCTAACTAGAACTGCCACTTTATAACTGCTGGCAGTGATGACCGGGTACCCAGTCCGTCCGCCTTTGACACAACTGATACAACATGAGACGAAAATCATAGTCGCAAAGTTTCGCATTTATCGTATAAGCGGTGCCAGAGAAAACATTATTTAATCGTGATACAAACACAGGCCTGCTTCGAGACGGCGCGGAACAGACGAGTTACGAACCGGGCAGCACAAAGCGTTCAATTTCCTTATTACTGGCGAACAGATTCAAATAATTAAATAATTCTGGCTCCCAAACCGCGTGACCGATCAGGTTGAAATTATAAACTTTTGTTTCGCATGTCGGCTAAATTACAAATGCGAAGTTTCGTATATATAGAAGCAGCGGTTCCAGAGTAAACATTAATTAATATTTAACCTTCAATCCAAGATGGCGGCCAAACCATGTGACTTGTGATGTCATAATTTTCACCACATGTGCAAACACGATCGAAGACGAGAAGTGCAAATTTTCGCTTCGCTCGGTTAAGCAGTTCCAGAGAAAACATTATTTAATATTTTTCTTAAAACCAACATGGCTGCCAAACCCTGGGCCCGATCCCGTTGAAATTTGAAACCCTCATTCCGGATGACTGTTCCACCATAAAGGTGATGTTTCACATTTATTGATGCAGTAGTTCCAGAGTAAACATTAATTAATATTTTTCCTTCAATCCACAATGGCTGCCAAACGTTGCGTCGTACCTCAAAAGGGGGTGAGAACTTTTTATTCGTCATGGAGAGGCGGTCATAGTGGTGGAGTTTCGCCTGGATCTGTTCAGTCCTTTCAGAGAAAAAGACGTTTAAAGATATTATTTTTTAATCCAAGATGGCTGATGAACCATGTGACCTATGACATCAGAAATTTATATTCTGCTTCCAACTGGGTATTGCAACACGATTGTGAAGTTTCGTGTTAATCGGTAAAGGTGCGTTTTTCTATCCAAGATGGCCGCCAAACCATGTAACGTGTGATGTCATAATTTTTACCATGCGTGCATACACGATGGTAGATGACAATTACAAATTTTCGATTCGTTTGGTTCAGTGGTTCCAGAGAAAACATTATTTAATATTTTTCTTAAATCCAAGATGGCGGCCAAACCGTCTAACGTATCAATTCGAAATTAACAAACTTATATCGCCTACGTGTCCCGAATATAGTTCTGAAATCTCCCCTTCATCCGACCAGCGCTTCTGGAGAAGAAGATGTTTGAAGGTTTTCGGGTTTTTTCAAGATGGCCGCCGAACCATGTGACCGATCAAGAACAAATTAACAAACTTGAGAAAGGACCTCATGGGGAATATATGAGTGAAGTTTCGTCTTCATCTGTCTTGCCCTTCTGGAGAAGAAGATTTTTAAAATTTATTCATTTTCAATCCAAGATGGCTGACGAACCATGTGACCTATGACATCACAAATTTAGATTCTGCTTCCAACTGGGTATTGGAACACGTTTGTGAAGTTTCGTGTTAATCGGTAAAGGTGCGTTTTTCTATCCAAGATGGCCGCCAAACCATGTGACGTGTGACATCATAATTTTTACCACGCGTGCACACACGATGGTAGATGATAATTGCAAACTTTCGATTCGTTAGGTTAAGCGGTTCCAGAGAAAACATTATTTAATATTTTTCTTAAATCCAACATGGCGGCCAAACCATGTGACTTATCAATTCGAAATTAACAAACTTATATCGCCTACGTGTCCCGAATATACTTCTGAAATCTGGCCTTCATCCGACCAGCGCTTCTGGAGAAGAAGATGTTTGAAGGTTTTAGGGTTTTTTCAAGATGGCCGCCAAACCATGTGACCGATCAAGAAGAAATTAACAAACTTGAGAAAGGACCTCATGGGGAATATATGTGTGAAGTTTCGTCTTCATCTGTCTTGCCCTTCTGGAGAAGAAGATTTTTAAAATTTATTCATTTTCAATCCAAGATGGCTGCCGAACCTTGTGACCTATGATATCATAAATTTAAATTCTGCTTTCCATCGTCGACCCGAACAAGTGTGTGAAGTTTCGTGAAAATCGAATAAGGTCTATTTTTCTATCCAAGATGGCCGCCAAACCATGTGACTTCTGAGGTAATTTTTTTTTACCATGTATGCAGACTTGAGGGAGGAAGGCAATTGCAAATTTTTGCTTCGATGGCTTATGAAATACCAGAGAAAACATTATTTAATATTTTTCTTTAATCCAACATGGCGGCCAAACCATGTGACCTATCACTTTGAAATTAACAAACATGCATCGCATGTATGTCCCGAATATAGTTGTGAAATCTCGCCTTCGTTGGACCAGCGCTTCTGGAGAAGAAGATGTTTGAAGGTTTTAGGGTTTTTTCAAGATGGCCGCCAAACCATGTGACGTATCAACAACAAATTAACAAACTTGAAAGAGGACCTCAGAGGGGATGTGCGTGTAAAGTTTCGCCTCAATCTGCACAGCCGTTCTGGAGAAGAAGATTTTTTTTAAAAAACACTAAAAAACAAGATGGCGGCCGAATTACGTCATCGATGACGTCAACAAAAACATTTTCGTCAGTGATTTTTGGCGTAGATGATGCTCAGAATTTTTCAGATTTTTCCCATATGGCGTTCTACTTGACGAATTTTCACCGGTATATCGCTTCACCTATGACGTCACGAAAAATCACACGTGTTCCCCTTACGGAGCTTAGTAAAATGTATCAAGCGAAAAATTTTTCCATTGCACGGTTTCTGAGATACAGAGGTCCAAAGTTTATCGTTTTTTTCAAGATGGCGCCCGCATCACGTGACCAATGACGTCATAATTACAACGTGATTGTGCTATCAAAAAAGATACATACTGTGGTGAAAATTTTGTGTCGATCGGACTTAGTGTTCCAGAGAAAATGATTTTTAAAGCGAAAAAGGGTGCAAAATGCCGGCGGAAAAAGAAAAATAATAATAATAATAATAATAATAATAACTAGAACTGCCACTTTATAACTGCTGGCAGTGATGACCGGGTACCCAGAAGTGTCCGCCTTTGAGACAACTGATACAACATGGGACTTAAATCATTGTCGCAAAGTTTCGCATTGATAGGATAAGCGGTGCCAGAGAAAACATTATTCAATGGTGATACAAACACAGGCCTGCTTCGAGACGGCGCGGAACAGACGAGTTACGAACCGGGCAGCACAAAGCGTTCACTTTCCTTATTACTGGCGAACAGATTCAAATAATTAAATAATTCTGGCTGCCAAACCGTGTGACCGATCAGGTTGAAATTTTAAACTTTTGTTTCGCATGTCGGCTAAATTACAAATGTGAAGTTTCGTATATATAGAAGCAGCGGTTCCAGAGTAAACATTAATTAATATTTATCCTTCAATCCAAGATGGCGGCCAAACCATGTGACTTGTGACGTCACAATTTTCACCACTTGTGCAAACACGATCGTAGATGATAACTGCAAATTTTCGCTTCGCTTGGTTAAGCAGTTCCAGAGAAAACATTATTTAATATTTTTCTTAAAACCAACATGGCTGCCAAACCCTGGGCCCGATCCCGTTGAAATTTAAAACCCTCATTCCACATGAGCATTCCACCATAAACTTGATGTTTCACATTTATTGATGCAGTAGTTCCAGAGTAAACATTAATTAATATTTTTCCTTCAATCCACGATGGCTGCCAAACGTTGCGTCGTACCTCAAAAGGGGGTGAGAACTTTTTATTCGTCATGGAGAGGCGGTTATAGTGGTGGAGTTTCGCCTGGATCTGTTCAGTCCTTTCAGAGAAAAAGACGTTTAAAGATATTATTTTTTAATCCAAGATGGCTGACGAACCATGTGACCTATGACATTACAAATTTAAATTCTGCTTCCAACTGGGTATTGGAACACGTTTGTGAAGTTTCGTGTTAATCGGTAAAGGTGCGTTTTTCTATCCAAGATGGCCGCCAAACCATGTGACATGTGACATCATAATTTTTACCACGCATGCACAGACAAAGGTAGATGATAATTACAAATTTTCGATTCGTTTGGTTAAGCAGTTCCAGAGAAAACATTATTTAATATTTTTCTTAAATCCAAGATGGCGGCCAAACCATGTGACTTATCAATTCGAAATTAACAAACTTATATCGCCTTCCTGTCCCGAATATAGTTCTGAAATCTCCCCTTCATTGGGCCAACGCTTCTGGAGAAGAAGATGTTTGAAGGTTTTAAGGTAAATTCAAGATGGCCGCCAAACCATGTGACCAATCAAGAACAAATTAACAAACTTGAGAAAGGACCTCATGGGGAATATATGTGTGAAGTTTCGGCTTAATCTGTCTTGCCTTTCTGGAGAAGAAGATTTTTAAAATTTATTCATTTTCAATCCAAGATGGCTGACGAACCATGTGACCTATGACATCAGAAATTTATATTCTGCTTCCAACTGGGTATTGGAACACGTTTGTAAAGTTTCGTGTTAATCGGTAAAGGTGCGTTTTTCTATCCAAGATGGCCGCCAAACCATGTGACGTTTGATGTCATAATTTTTACCATGCGTGCATACACGATGGTAGATGATAATTACAAATTTTCGATTCGTTTGGTTCAGCGGTTCCAGAGAAAACATTATTTAATATTTTTCTTAAATCCAAGATGGCGGCCAAACCGTCTAACGTATCAATTCGAAATTAACAAACTTATATCGCCTACGTGTCCTGAATATAGTTCTGAAATCTCCGCTTCATCCGACCAGCGCTTCTGGAGAAGAAGATGTTTGAATGTTTTAGGGTTTTTTCAAGATGGCCGCCGAACCATGTGACCGATCAAGAACAAATTAACAAACTTGAGAAAGGACCTCATGGGGAATATATGTGTGAAGTTTCGTCTTCATCTGTCTTGCCCTTCTGGAGAAGAAGATTTTAAAAATTTATTCATTTTCAATCCAAGATGGCTGCCGAACCTTGTGACCTCTGATATCATAAATTTAAATTCTGCTTTCCATTGATGACCCGAACAAGTGTGTGAAGTTTCGTGTAAATCGGATAAAGTCTATTTTTCTATCCAAGATGGCCGCCAAACCATGTGACTTCTGAGGTAAAAATTTTTACCATGTATGCAGACTTGAGGGAGGAAGGCACTTGCAAATTTTCGCTTTGATGGCTTATGAAATACCAGAGAAAACATTATTTAATATTTTTCTTAAATCCAACATGGCGGCCAAACCATGTGACCTATCACTTTGAAATTAACAAACTTGCATCGCATACATGTCACGAATATAGTTCTGAAATCTCGCCTTCATTGGACCAGCGCTTCTGGAGAAGAAGATGTTTGAAGGTTTTAAGGCTTTTTCAAGATGGCCGCCAAACCATGTGACGTATGAACAACAAATTAACAAACTTGAAAGAGGACCTCAGGGGGAATGTGCCTGTAAAGTTTCGCCTCAATCTGCACAGCCGTTCTGGAGAAGAAGATTTTTTAAAAAACACAAAAAACAAGATGGCGGCCGAATTACGTCACTGATGACGTCAAAATATTTTTTTCTACGATGAATTTTTGTGTAGATGATGCTCAAGAAATTTCAAATTTTTGCCATGTGGCGTTCTACTTGACGAATTTTTACTGGGATACCTCTTCACTGATGACGTCACGAAAAATCACACGTATACCCGAGAGGGAGCTTGTTCAAATGTATCAAGCGAAATTTTTTTACACTAGAAGGTTTCCGAGATACAGAGGTCCAAAGTTGATCTGTTTTTTCAAGATGGCGCCCGTATCACGTGACCTATGACGTCATAATTATCAATTATGTATGCTATCAAAAAAGATACATATCTGGTGAAAATTTTGTGTCGATTGGTCTTACCATTTCTGAGAAAATGGCATTTAAAGCGAAAAAAACTGGAAATTTTGCAAATTTACGGCGGAAGAAAAATAATAATAAAAATAATAATAATAATAATAAACAGAAGAAAAACAATAGGTTATCCAGTCCATTTGACTGGATACCCTAATAAACAGAAGAAAAACAATAGGGTACCCTGTACTGACAGGGTACCCTAATAAACTAGAACTGCCACTTTATAACTGCTGGCAGTGATGACCGGGTACCCAGAAGTTTCCGCCTTTGACACAACTGATACAACATGAGACTTAAATCAGTCGCAAAGTTTTGCATTGATAGGATAAGCGGTGCCAGAGAAAACATTATTTAATGGTGATACAAACACAGGCCTGCTTCGAGACGGCGCGGAAGACGAGTTACGAACCAGGCAGCACAAAACGTTCAATTTCGTTATTACTGGCGACCAGATTCAAATAATTAAATAATTCTGGCTGCCAAACCACACGGCCGATCAGGTTGAAATTTTAAACTTTTGTTTCACATGTAGCCTAAATTATAAATATGAAGTTTCACATATATAGAAGTAGTGGTTCCAGAGTAAACATGAATTAATATTTATCCTTCAATCTAAGATGGCGGCCAAACCATGTGACTTTTGACCTCATAATTTTTACCATGTATGCAGATATCATGGAGGATGACAGACGCAAATTTTCGCTTCGATAGGTTAAGCAGTTCCAGAGAAAACATTATTTAATATTTTTCTTAAATTCAACATGGCTGCCAAACCATGTGACCTATCAATTAGAAATTAACAAACTTGTATTCCCTACTCATGTGCAATAGGGGTGTGAAGTTTCCCCTTGATCAGATTAGGTGTTCTGGAGAAGAAGATGTTTGAAGGTTTTAAGGTAAATTCAAGATGGCCGCCAAACCATGTGACCAATCAAGAACAAATTAACAAACTTGAGAAAGGACCTCATGGGGAATATATGTGTGAAGTTTCGGCTTAATCTGTCTTGCCTTTCTGGAGAAGAAGATTTTTAAAAATTTATTCATTTTCAATCCAAGATGGCTGACGAACCATGTGACCTATGACATCACAAATTTAGATTCTGCTTCCAACTGGGTATTGGAACACGTTTTTGAAGTTTCGTGTTAATCGGTAAAGGTGCGTTTTTCTATCCAAGATGGCCGCCAAACCATGTGACGTGTGACATCATAATTTTTACCACGCGTGTATACACGAAGGTAGATGATAATTGCAAACTTTCGATTCGTTAGGTTAAGCGGTTCCAGAGAAAACATTATTTAATATTTTTCTTAAATCCAAGATGGCGGCCAAACCATGTGACTTATCAATTCGAAATTAACAAACTTATATCGCCTTCCTGTCCCGAATATAGTTCTCAAATCTCCCCTTCATTGGGCCAACGATTCTGGAGAAGAAGATGTTTGAAGGTTTTCGGGTTTTTCAAGATGGCCGCCAAACCATGTGACCGATCAAGAACAAATTAACAAACTTGAGAAAGGACCTCATGGGGAATATATCTGTGAAGTTTCGTCTTCATCTGTCTTGCCCTTCTGGAGAAGAAGATTTTTAAAATTTATTCATTTTCAATCCAAGATGGCTGCCGAACCTTGTGACCTATGATATCATAAATTTAAATTCTGCTTTCCCTCGTCGACCCGAACAAATGTGTGAAGTTTCGTGTAAATCGGATAAGGTCTATTTTTCTATCCAAGATGGCCGCCAAACCATGTGACTTCTGAGGTAAAATTTTTTTACCATGTATGCAGACTTGAGGGAGGAAGGCACTTGCAAATTTTCGCTTCGATGGCTTATGAAATACCAGAGAAAACATTATTTAATATTTTTCTTAAATCCAACATGGCGGCCAAACCACGTGACCTATCACTTCGAAATTAACAAACTTGCATCGCATGCATTTCACGAATATAGTTCTGAAATCTCGCCTTCATTGGACCAGCGCTTCTGGAGAAGAACATGTTTGAAGGTTTTAGGGTTTTTCAAGATGGCCGCCAAACCATGTGACGTATCAACAACAAATTAACAAACTTGAAAGAGGACCTCAGGGAGAATGTGCGTGTTAAGTTTCGCCGCAATCTGCACAGCCGTTCTGGAGAAGAAGATTTTTTAAAAAAACACTAAAAACAAGATGGCGGCCGAATTACGTCATCGATGACGTCAAAAAAACATTTTTGACGATGAATTTTGGTGTAGATGACGCTCAGAATTTTTCAGATTTTTCCTATATGGCGTTCTACTTGACGAATTTTCACCGGTATATCGCTTCACCTATGACGTCACGAAAAATCACACGTGTTCCCCATAGGGAGCTTAGTAAATTGTATCAAACGAAAAATTTTTCCATTGCACGGTTTCCGAGATACAGATGTCCAAAGTTTATCGCTTTTTTCAAGATGGCGACCGTACCACGTGACCAATGACGTCATAATTATAACGTGATTGTGCTATCAAAAAAGATACATACTATGGTGAAAATTTCCTGTCGATCAGACTTAGTGTTCCAGAGAAAATGATTTTTAAAGCGAAAAAGGGTGCAAAACGCCGGCGGAAAAATAATAATAATAATAACTAGAACTGCCACTTTATAACTGCTGGCAGTGATGACCGGGTACCCAGTCCATCCGCCATTGACACAACTGATACAACATGAGACTTAAATCATAGTCGCAAAGTTTCGCATTTATCGGATAAGCGGTGCCAGAGAAAACATTATTTAATGGTGATACAACCACAGGCCTGCTTCGAGACGGCGCGGAACAGACGAGTTACGAACCGGGCAGCACAAAGCGTTCAATTTCCTTATTACTGGCGAACAGATTCAAATAATTAAATAATTCTGGCTGCCAAACCGCATGACCGATCAGGTTGAAATTTTAAACGTTTGTTTCGCATGTCGGCTAAATTACAAATGTGAAGTTTCGTATATATAGAAGCAGTGGTTCCAGAGTAAACATTAATTAATATTTATCCTTCAATCCAAGATGGCGGCCAAACCATGTGACTTATGACGTCATAATTTTCAACACATGTGCAAACACGAATGTAGACGATAAGCGCAAATTTTCGCTTCGCTAGGTTAAGCAGTTCCAGAGAAAACATTATTTAATATTTTTCTTAAAACCAACATGGCTGCCAAACCCTGGGCCCGATCGCATTGAAATTTCAAACCCTCATTCCGCATGAGCGTTCCACCATAAACTTGATGTTTCACATTTATTGATGCAGTAGTTCCAGAGTAAACATTAATTAATATTTTTCCTTCAATCCACGATGGCTGCCAAACGTTGCGTCGTACCTCAAAGGGGGTGAGAACTTTTTATTCGTCATGGAGAGGCGGTCATAGTGGTGGAGTTTCGCCTGGATCTGTTCAGTCCTTTCAGAGAAAAATACGTTTAAAGATATTATTTTTTAATCCAAGATGGCTGACGAACCATGTGACCTATGACATTACAAATTTAAATTCTGCTTCCAACTGGGTATTGGAACACGTTTCTGAAGTTTCGTGTTAATCGGTAAAGGTGCGTTTTTCTATCCAAGATGGCCGCCAAACCATGTGACGTGTGACATCATAATTTTTACCACGCATGCACAGACAAAGGTAGATGATAATTACAAATTTTCGATTCGTTTGGTTAAGCGGTTCCAGAGAAAACATTATTTAATATTTTTCTTAAATCCAAGATGGCGGCCAAACCATGCGACTTATCAATTCTAAATTAACAAACCTATATCGCCTTCCTGTCCTGAATATAGTTCTGAAATCTCCCCTTCATTGGGCCAACGCTTCTGGAGAAGAAGATGTTTGAAGGTTTTCGGGTTTTTTCAAGATGGCCGCCAAACCATGTGACCGATCAAGAACAAATTAACAAACTTGAGAAAGGACCTCATGGGGAATATATGTGTGAAGTTTCGTCTTAATCTGTCTTGCCCTTCTGGAGAAGAAGATTTTTAAAATTTATTCATTTTCAATCCAAGATGGCTGCCGAACCTTGTGACCAATGATATCATAAATTTAAATTCTGCTTTCCATCGTCGACCCGAACAAGTGTGTGAAGTTTCTTGAAAATCGGATAAGGTCTATTTTTCTATCCAAGATGGCCGCCAAACCATGTGACTTCTGAGGTAAAAATTTTTACCATGTATGCAGACTTGAGGGAGGAAGGCAATTGCAAATTTTCGCTTCGATGGCTTATGAAATACCAGAGAAAACATTATTTAATATTTTTCTTAAATCCAACATGGTGGCCAAACCATGTGACGTATCACTTCGAAATTAACAAACTTGCATCGCATACATGTCACGAATATAGTTGTGAAATCTCGCCTTCATGGGACCAGCGCTTCTGGAGAAGAAGATGTTTGAAGGTTTTAGTGTTTTTTCAAGATGGCCGCCAAACCATGTGACGTATCAACAACAAATTAACAAACTTGAAAGAGAACATCAGGGGGAATGTACGTGTAAAGTTTCGCCTTAATCTGTCCAGCCCTTCTGGAGAAGAAGATTTTTTAATAAACACTAAAAAACAAGATGGCGGCCGAATTACGTCATCGATGACGTCAAGAAAAACATTTTCGTCAGTGATTTTAGGCGTAGATGATGCTCAGAATTTTTCAGATTTTTCCTATACGGCGTTCTACTTGACGAATTTTCACCGGTATATCGCTTCACCTATGACGTCATGAAAAATCACACGTGTTCCCCATAGGGAGCTTAGTAAAATGTATCAAGAGAAAAATTTTTCCATTGCACGGTTTCCGAGATACAGATGTCCAAAATTTATCGTTTTTTTCAAGATGGCGCCCGCACCACATGACCAATGACGTCATAATTATAACGTGATTGTGCTATCAAAAAAGATACATACTGTGGTGAAAATTTTGTGTCGATCGGACTTAGTATCCCAGAGAAAATGATTTTTAAAGCGAAAAAGGGTGCAAAATGCCGGCGGAAAAAGAAAAATAATAATAAACAGAAGAAAAACAATAGGGTACCCTGTACTGACAGGGTACCCTAACTAGAACTGCCACTTTATAACTGCTGGCAGTGATGACCGGGTACCCAGTCCGTCCGCCTTTGATACAACATGGGACTTTCTGCAGATGACAGTCGCAAAGTTTGGCATTGAAAGGATAAGCGGTGCCAGAGAAAACATTATTTAATAGTGATACAAACACAGGCCTGCTTCGAGACGGCACGGAACAGATGAGTTACGAACCGGGCAGCACAAAGCATTCAATTTCGTTATTACTGGCTTCCAGATTCAAATAATTAAATAATTCTGGCTCCCAAACCGCGTGACCGATCAGGTTGAAATTTTAAACTTTTATTTCGCATGTCACCTGAATTATAAATCTGAAGTTTCGCATATATAGAGGCAGCGGTTCCAGAGTAAACATTAATTAATATTTATCCTTCAATCCAAGATGGCGGCCAAACCATGTGACTTGTGATGTCATAATTTGCACCACGTGTGCAAACACGATGGTGGATGATAACTGCAAATTTTCGCTTCTCCAGGTTAAGCAGTTCTAGAGAAAACATTATTTAATATTTTTCTTAAAACCAACATGGCTGCCAAACCCTGGGCCCGATCGCGTTGAAATTTCAAACCCTCATTCCGCATGAGCGTTCCACCATAAACTTGATGTTTCACATTTATTGATGCAGTAGTTCCAGAGTAAACATTAATTAATATTTTTCCTTCAATCCAATATGGCTGCCAAACGTTGCATCGTACCTCAAAAGGGGGTGGGAACTTTTTATTCGTCATGGAGAGGCGGTCATAGTGGTGGAGTTTCGCCTGGATCTGTTCAGCCGTTTCAGAGAAAAAGACGTTTGAAGATATTGTTTTTCAATCCAAGATGGCTGACGAACCATGTGACCTATGACATCAGAAATGTATATTCTGCTTCCAACTGGGTATTGGAACACGTACGTGAAGTTTCGTGTTAATCGGTAAAGGTGCGTTTTTCAATCCAAGATGGCCGCCAAACCATGTGACGTGTGACATCATAATTTTTACCAAGCGTGCATACTGCCTGCTAGATGATAATTACAAATTTTCGATTCGTTTGGTTAAGCGGTTCCAGAGAAAACATTATTTAATATTTTTCTGAAATCCAAGATGGCGGCCAAACCATGTGACTTATCAATTCGAAATTAACAAACTTATATCGCCTTCCTGTCCCGAATATAGTTCTGAAATCTCCCCTTCATTGGGCCAACGCTTCTGGAGAAGAAGATGTTTGAAGGTTTTCGGGTTTTTCAAGATGGCCGCCAAACCATGTGACCGATCAAAAACAAATTAACAAACTTGAGAAAGGACCTCATGGGGAATATATCTGTGAAGTTTCGTCTTCATCTGTCTTGCCCTTCTGGAGAAGAAGATTTTTAAAATTTATTCATTTTCAATCCAAGATGGCTGCCGAACCTTGTGACCGAGGATATCATGAATTTAAATTCTGCTTTCCATCGTCGACCCGAACAAGTGTGTGAAGTTTTGTGTAAATCGGATAAAGTCTATTTTTCTATCCAAGATGGCCGCCAAACCATGTGACTTCTGAGGTAAAATTTTTTACCATGTATGCAGACTTGAGCGAGGAAGGCACTTGCAAATTTTCGCTTCGATGGCTTATGAAATACCAGAGAAAACTTTATTTAATATTTTTCTTAAATCCAACATGGCGGCCAAACCATGTGACCTATCACTTTGAAATTAACAAACTTGCATCGCATACATGTCACGAATATAGTTCTGAAATCTCGCCTTCATTGGACCAGCGCTTCTGGAGAAGAAGATGTTTGAAGGTTTTAGGGTTTTTTCAAGATGGCCGCCAAACCATGTGACGTATCAACAACAAATTAACAAACTTGAAAGAGGACCTCAGGGGGAATGTGCGTGTAAAGTTTCGCCTTAATCTGCATAGCCGTTCTGGAGAAGAAGATTTTAAAAAAACACTAAAAAACAAGATGGCGGCCGAATTACGTCATCGATGACGTCAAAAAAACATTTTCGTCAGTGATTTTTGGCGTAGATGATGCTCAGAATTTTTCAGATTTTTCCCATATGGCGTTCTACTTGACGAATTTTCACCGGTATATCGCTTCACCTATGACGTCACGAAAAATCACACGTGTTCCCCATAGGGAGCTTAGTAAAATGTATCAAACGAAAATTTTTTCCATTGCACGGTTTCCGAGATACAGATGTCCAAAGTTTATCGCTTTTTTCAAGATGGCGACCGTACCACGTGACCAATGACGTCATAATTATAACGTGATTGTGCTATCAAAAAAGATACATACTATGGTGAAAATTTCCTGTCGATCGGACTTAGTGTTCCAGAGAAAATGATTTTTAAAGCGAAAAAGGGTGCAAAATGCCGGCGGAAGAATAATAATAATAATGCGTAATAATAAACAGAAGAAAAACAATAGGGTACCCTGTACTCACAGGGTACCCTAATAAACTAGAACTGCCACTTTATAACTGCTGGCAGTGATGACCGGGTACCCAGTCCGTCCGCCTTTGATACAACATGGGACTTTCTGCAGATGACAGTCGCAAAGTTTGGCATTGAAAGGATAAGCGGTGCCAGAGAAAACATTATTTAATAGTGATACAAACACAGGCCTGCTTCGAGACGGCGCGGAACAGACGAGTTACGAACCGGGCAGCACAAAGCATTCAATTTCGTTATTACTGGCTTCCAGATTCAAATAATTAAATAATTCTGGCTCCCAAACCGCGTGACCGATCAGGTTGAAATTTTAAACTTTTATTTCGCATGTCACCTGAATTATAAATCTGAAGTTTCGCATATATAGAGGCAGCGGTTCCAGAGTAAACATTAATTAATATTTATCCTTCAATCCAAGATGGCGGCCAAACCATGTGACTTGTGATGTCATAATTTGCACCACGTGTGCAAACACGATGGTGGATGATAACTGCAAATTTTCGCTTCTCCAGGTTAAGCAGTTCCAGAGAAAACATTATTTAATATTTTTCTTAAAACCAACATGGCTGCCAAACCCTGGGCCCGATCGCGTTGAAATTTCAAACCCTCATTCCGCATGAGCGTTCCACCATAAACTTGATGTTTCACATTTATTGATGCAGTAGTTCCAGAGTAAACATTAATTAATATTTTTCCTTCAATCCAATATGGCTGCCAAACGTTGCATCGTACCTCAAAAGGGGGGGGAACTTTTTATTCGTCATGGAGAGGCGGTCATAGTGGTGGAGTTTCGCCTGGATCTGTTCAGCCGTTTCAGAGAAAAAGACGTTTGAAGATATTGTTTTTCAATCCAAGATGGCTGACGAACCATGTGACCTATGACATCAGAAATGTATATTCTGCTTCCAACTGGGTATTGGAACACGTACGTGAAGTTTCGTGTTAATCGGTAAAGGTGCGTTTTTCAATCCAAGATGGCCGCCAAACCATGTGACGTGTGACATCATAATTTTTACCAAGCGTGCATACTGCCTGCTAGATGATAATTACAAATTTTCGATTCGTTTGGTTAAGCGGTTCCAGAGAAAACATTATTTAATATTTTTCTGAAATCCAAGATGGCGGCCAAACCATGTGACTTATCAATTCGAAATTAACAAACTTATATCGCCTTCCTGTCCCGAATATAGTTCTGAAATCTCCCCTTCATTGGGCCAACGCTTCTGGAGAAGAAGATGTTTGAAGGTTTTCGGGTTTTTTCAAGATGGCCGCCAAACCATGTGACCGATCAAAAACAAATTAACAAACTTGAGAAAGGACCTCATGGGGAATATATCTGTGAAGTTTCGTCTTCATCTGTCTTGCCCTTCTGGAGAAGAAGATTTTTAAAATTTATTCATTTTCAATCCAAGATGGCTGCCGAACCTTGTGACCGAGGATATCATGAATTTAAATTCTGCTTTCCATCGTCGACCCGAACAAGTGTGTGAAGTTTTGTGTAAATCGGATAAAGTCTATTTTTCTATCCAAGATGGCCGCCAAACCATGTGACTTCTGAGGTAAAATTTTTTACCATGTATGCAGACTTGAGCGAGGAAGGCACTTGCAAATTTTCGCTTCGATGGCTTATGAAATACCAGAGAAAACTTTATTTAATATTTTTCTTAAATCCAACATGGCGGCCAAACCATGTGACCTATCACTTTGAAATTAACAAACTTGCATCGCATACATGTCACGAATATAGTTCTGAAATCTCGCCTTCATTGGACCAGCGCTTCTGGAGAAGAAGATGTTTGAAGGTTTTAGGGTTTTTTCAAGATGGCCGCCAAACCATGTGACGTATCAACAACAAATTAACAAACTTGAAAGAGGACCTCAGGGGGAATGTGCGTGTAAAGTTTCGCCTTAATCTGCATAGCCGTTCTGGAGAAGAAGATTTTAAAAAAAAAAACACTAAAAAACAAGATGGCGGCCGAATTACGTCATCGATGACGTCAAAAAAAACATTTTCGTCAGTGATTTTTGGCGTAGATGATGCTCAGAATTTTTCAGATTTTTCCCATATGGCGTTCTACTTGACGAATTTTCACCGGTATATCGCTTCACCTATGACGTCACGAAAAATCACACGTGTTCCCCATAGGGAGCTTAGTAAAATGTATCAAACGAAAATTTTTTCCATTGCACGGTTTCCGAGATACAGATGTCCAAAGTTTATCGCTTTTTTCAAGATGGCGACCGTACCACGTGACCAATGACGTCATAATTATAACGTGATTGTGCTATCAAAAAAGATACATACTATGGTGAAAATTTCCTGTCGATCGGACTTAGTGTTCCAGAGAAAATGATTTTTAAAGCGAAAAAGGGTGCAAAATGCCGGCGGAAGAATAATAATAATAATGCGTAATAATAAACAGAAGAAAAACAATAGGGTACCCTGTACTCACAGGGTACCCTAATAATAAACAGAAGAAAAACAATAGGGTACCCTGTACTCACAGGGTACCCTAACTAGAACTGCCACTTTATAACTGCTGGCAGTGATGACCGGGTACCCAGAAGTGCCTTTGACACAACTGATAAAACATGAGACTTAAATCATCGTCGCAAAGTTTTGCATTGATAGGATAAGCGGTGCCAGAGAAAACATTATTTAATGGTGATACAAACACAGGCCTGCTTCGAGACGGCGCGGAACAGACGAGTTACGAACCTGGCAGCACAAAACGTTCAATTTCGTTATTACTGGCGACCAGATTCAAATAATTAAATAATTCTGGCTGCCAAACCACACGGCCGATCAGGTTGAAATTTTAAACTTTTGTTTCACATGTAGCCTAAAATATAAATATGAAGTTTTGCATATATAGAAGCAGTGGTTCCAGAGTAAACATTAATTAATATTTATCCTTCAATCTAAGATGGCGGCCAAACTATGTGACTTGTGACCTGATAATTTTTACCATGTATGCAGATATGATGGAGGATGACAGACGCAAATTTTCGCTTCGATAGGTTAAGCAGTTCCAGAGAAAACATTATTTAATATTTTTCTTAAATTCAACATGGCTGCCAAACCATGTGACCTATCAATTAGAAATTAACAAACTTGTATTCACTACTCATGTGCAATAGGGGTGTGAAGTTTCCCCTTGATCAGATCAGGTGTTCTGGAGAAGAAGATGTTTGAAGGTTTTAAGGTAAATTCAAGATGGCCGCCAAACCATGTGACCAATCAAGAACAAATTAACAAACTTGAGAAAGGACCTCATGCGGAATATATCTGTGAAGTTTCGGCTTAATCTGTCTTGCCCATCTGGAGAAGAAGATTTTTTAAATTTATTCATTTTCAATCCAAGATGGCTGACGAACCATGTGACCTATGGCATCACAAATTTAGATTCTGCTTCCAACTGGGTATTGGAACACGTTTGTGAAGTTTCGTGTTAATCGGTAAAGGTGCGTTTTTCTATCCAAGATGGCCGCCAAACCATGTGACGTGTGACGTCATAATTTTTACCATGCGTGCATACTGCCTGCTAGATGATAATTACAAAGTTTCGATTCGTTTGGTTAAGCGGTTCCAGAGAAAACATTATTTAATATTTTTCTTAAATCCAAGATGGCGGCCAAACCATGTGACTTATCAATTCGAAATTAACAAACTTATATCGCCTTCCTGTCCCGAATATAGTTCTGAAATCTCCCCTTCATTGGGCCAACGCTTCTGGAGAAGAAGATGTTTGAAGGTTTTCGGGTTTTTTCAAGATGGCCGCCAAACCATGTGACCGATCAAGAACAAATTAACAAACTTGAGAAAGGACCTCATGGGGAATATATGTGTGAAGTTTCGTCTTCATCTGTCTTGCCCTTCTGGAGAAGAAGATTTTTAAAATTTATTCATTTTCAATCCAAGATGGCTGCCGAACCTTGTGACCTATGATATCATAAATTTAAATTCTGCTTTCCCTCGTCGACCCGAACAACTGTGTGAAGTTTCGTGTAAATCGGATAAGGTCTATTTTTCTATCCAAGATGGCCGCCAAACCATGTGACTTCTGAGGTAAAAATTTTTTACCATGTATGCAGACTTGAGGGAGGAAGGCACTTGCAAATTTTCGCTTCGATGGCTTGTGAAATTCCAGAGAAAACATTATTTAATATTTTTCTTAAATCCAACATGGCGGCCAAACCATGTGACCTATCACTTCGAAATTAACAAACTTGCATCGCATACATGTCCCGAATATAGTTCTGAAATCGCGCCTTCATTGGCCCAGCGCTTCTGGAGAAGAAGATGTTTGAAGGTTTTAGGGTTTTTTCAAGATGGCCGCCAAACCATGTGACGTATCAACAACAAATTAACAAACTTGAAAGAGGACCTCAGGGGGAATGTGTGTGTAAAGTTTCGCCTTAATCTGCCTAGCCCTTCTGGAGAAGAAGATTTTTTTAAAAAAACACTAAAAAACAAGATGGCGGCCGAATTACGTCAACAATGACGTCAAAAAAAACATTTTTGACGATGAATTTTGATGTAGATGACGCTCAGAATTTTTCAGATTTTTCCTATATGGCGTTCTACTTGACGAATTTTCACCGGTATATCGCTTCACCTATGACGTCACGAAAAATCACACGTGTTCCCCATAGGGAGCTTAGTAAAATGTATCAAACGAAAAATTTTTCCATTGCACGGTTTCCGAGATACAGATGTCCAAAGTTTAGCGCTTTTTTCAAGATGGCGACCGTACCACGTGACCAATGACGTCATAATTATAACGTGATTGTGCTATCAAAAAAGATACATACTATGGTGAAAATTTCCTGTCGATCGGACTTAGTGTTCCAGAGAAAATGATTTTTAAAGCGAAAAAGGGTGCAAAATGCCGGCGGAAAAATAATAATAATAATAATAATGCGTAATAATAATAATAATAAACAGAAGGAAAACAATAGGGTACCCTGTACTCACAGGGTACCCTAATAATAAACAGAAGAAAAACAATAGGGTACCCTGTACTCACAGGGTACCCTAATAATAAACAGAAGAAAAACAATAGGGTACCCTGTACTCACAGGGTACCCTAACTAGAACTGCCACTTTATAACTGCTGGCAGTGATGACCGGGTACCCAGAAGTGTCCGCCTTTGACACAACTGATACAACATGAGAATTAAATCAGAGTCGCAAAGTTTTGCATTGATAGGATAAGCGGTGCCAGAGAAAACATTATTTAATGGTGATACAAACACAGGCCTGCTTCGAGACGGCGCGGAACAGACGAGTTACGAACCAGGCAGTACAAAACGTTCAATTTCGTTATTACTGGCGACCAGATTCAAATAATTAAATAATTCTGGCTGCCAAACCACACGGCCGATCAGGTTGAAATTTTAAACTTTTGTTTCACATGTAGCCGAAATTATAAATCTGAAGTTTCGCATATATAGAAGTAGTGGTTCCAGAGTAAACATGAATTAATATTTATCCTTCAATCTAAGATGGCGGCCAAACCATGTGACTTGTGACCTCATAATTTTTACCATGTATGCAGATATCATGGAGGATGACAGACGCAAATTTTCGCTTCGATAGGTTAAGCAGTTCCAGAGAAAACATTATTTAATATTTTTCTTAAATTCAACATGGCTGCCAAACCATGCGACCTATCAATTAGAAATTAACAAACTTGTATTCCCTACTCATGTGCAATAGGGGTGTGAAGTTTCCCCTTGATCAGATCAGGTGTTCTGGAGAAGAAGATGTTTGAAGGTTTTAAGGTAAATTCAAGATGGCCGCCAAACCATGTGACCAATCAAGAACAAATTAACAAACTTGAGAAAGGACCTCATGGGGAATATATGTGTGAAGTTTCGGCTTAATCTGTCTTGCCTTTCTGGAGAAGAAGATTTTTAAAATTTATTCATTTTCAATCCAAGATGGCTGACGAACCATGTGACCTATGACATCAGAAATTTATATTCTGCTTCCAACTGGGTATTGGAACACGTTTGTAAAGTTTCGTGTTAATCGGTAAAGGTGCGTTTTTCTATCCAAGATGGCCACCAAACCATGTGACGTGTGATGTCATAATTTTTACCATGCGTGCATACACGATGGTAGATGATAATTACAAATTTTCGATTCGTTTGGTTCAGCGGTTCCAGAGAAAACATTATTTAATATTTTTCTTAAATCCAAGATGGCGGCCAAACCGTCTAACGTATCAATTCGAAATTAACAAACTTATATCGCCTACGTGTCCCGAATATAGTTCTGAAATCTCCCCTTCATCCGACCAGCGCTTCTGGAGAAGAAGATGTTTGAAGGTTTTAGGGTTTTTTCAAGATGGCCGCCGAACCATGTGACCGATCAAGAACAAATTAACAAACTTGAGAAAGGACCTCATGGGGAATATATGTGTGAAGTTTCGTCTTCATCTGTCTTGCCCTTCTGGAGAAGAAGATTTTTAAAATTTATTCATTTTCAATCCAAGATGGCTGCCGAACCTTGTGACCTATGATATCATAAATTTGAATTCTGCTTTCCATCATAGACCCAAACAAGTGTGTGAAGTTTCGTGTAAATCGGATAAGGTCTATTTTTCTATCCAAGATGGCCGCCAAACCATGTGACTTCTGAGGTAAAATTTTTTACCATGTATGCAGACTTGAGGGAGGAAGGCACGTGCAAATTTTCGCTTCGATGGCTTATGAAATACCAGAGAAAACATTATTTAATATTTTTCTTAAATCCAACATGGCGGCCAAACCATGTGACCTATCACTTCGAAATTAACAAACTTGCATCGCATGCATGTCACGAATATAGATCTGAAATCTCGACTTCATTGGACCAGCGCTTCTGGAGAAGAAGATGTTTGAAGGTTTTAGGGTTTTTTCAAGATGGCCGCCAAACCATGTGACCTACCAACAAGAAATTAACAAACTTGAAAAAGGACCTCAGGGCGAATATACCTGTAAAGTTTCGCCTCAATCTGCATAGCCGTTCTGGAGAAGAAGATTTTTTTTTAAAAAATTTTCAAAACAAGATGGCGGCCGAATTACGTCACCGATGACGTCAAAATTTTTTTTTTCTACGATGAATTTTGGTGTAGATGACGCTCAAGAAATTTCAAATTTTTCCCATGTGGCGTTCTACTTGACGAATTTTCACCGGGATACCTCTTCACCGATGACGTCACGAAAAATCACACGTGTTCCCGAGAGGGAGCTTGTTAAAATGTATGAAGCGAAAAAATTTTTACCCTGGAAGATTTCAGAGATACAGAGGTCCAAAGTTTATCGTTTTTTTCAAGATGGCGCCCGCACCACGTGACCAATGACGTCATAATTATAACGTGATTGTGCTATCAAAAAAGATACATACTACGGTGAAAATTTCGTGTCGATCGGACTTTGCGTTCCTGAGAAAATGATTTTTAAAGTGAAAACAGGCCGCAAAATGCCGGCGGAAAAATAATAATAACGAGAACTGCCACTTTATAACTGCTGGCAGTGATGACCGGGTACCCAGTCCGTCCGCCTTTGATACAACATGGGACTTTCTGCAGATGACAGTCGCAAAGTTTGGCATTGAAAGGATAAGCGGTGCCAGAGAAAACATTATTTAATAGTGATACAAACACAGGCCTGCTTCGAGACGGCACGGAACAGATGAGTTACGAACCGGGCAGCACAAAGCATTCAATTTCGTTATTACTGGCTTCCAGATTCAAATAATTAAATAATTCTGGCTCCCAAACCGCGTGACCGATCAGGTTGAAATTTTAAACTTTTATTTCGCATGTCACCTGAATTATAAATCTGAAGTTTCGCATATATAGAGGCAGCGGTTCCAGAGTAAACATTAATTAATATTTATCCTTCAATCCAAGATGGCGGCCAAACCATGTGACTTGTGATGTCATAATTTGCACCACGTGTGCAAACACGATGGTGGATGATAACTGCAAATTTTCGCTTCTCCAGGTTAAGCAGTTCCAGAGAAAACATTATTTAATATTTTTCTTAAAACCAACATGGCTGCCAAACCCTGGGCCCGATCGCGTTGAAATTTCAAACCCTCATTCCGCATGAGCGTTCCACCATAAACTTGATGTTTCACATTTATTGATGCAGTAGTTCCAGAGTAAACATTAATTAATATTTTTCCTTCAATCCAATATGGCTGCCAAACGTTGCATCGTACCTCAAAAGGGGGTGGGAACTTTTTATTCGTCATGGAGAGGCGGTCATAGTGGTGGAGTTTCGCCTGGATCTGTTCAGCCGTTTCAATGAAAAAGACGTTTGAAGATATTGCTTTTCAATCCAAGATGGCTGACGAACCATGTGACCTATGACATCAGAAATGTATATTCTGCTTCCAACTGGGTATTGGAACACGTACGTGAAGTTTCGTGTTAATCGGTAAAGGTGCGTTTTTCAATCCAAGATGGCCGCCAAACCATGTGACGTGTGACATCATAATTTTTACCAAGCGTGCATACTGCCTGCTAGATGATAATTACAAATTTTCGATTCGTTTGGTTAAGCGGTTCCAGAGAAAACATTATTTAATATTTTTCTGAAATCCAAGATGGCGGCCAAACCATGTGACTTATCAATTCGAAATTAACAAACTTATATCGCCTTCCTGTCCCGAATATAGTTCTGAAATCTCCCCTTCATTGGGCCAACGCTTCTGGAGAAGAAGATGTTTGAAGGTTTTCGGGTTTTTTCAAGATGGCCGCCAAACCATGTGACCGATCAAAAACAAATTAACAAACTTGAGAAAGGACCTCATGGGGAATATATCTGTGAAGTTTCGTCTTCATCTGTCTTGCCCTTCTGGAGAAGAAGATTTTTAAAATTTATTCATTTTCAATCCAAGATGGCTGCCGAACCTTGTGACCGAGGATATCATGAATTTAAATTCTGCTTTCCATCGTCGACCCGAACAAGTGTGTGAAGTTTTGTGTAAATCGGATAAAGTCTATTTTTCTATCCAAGATGGCCGCCAAACCATGTGACTTCTGAGGTAAAAAATTTTTACCATGTATGCAGACTTGAGCGAGGAAGGCACTTGCAAATTTTCGCTTCGATGGCTTATGAAATACCAGAGAAAACTTTATTTAATATTTTTCTTAAATCCAACATGGCGGCCAAACCATGTGACCTATCACTTTGAAATTAACAAACTTGCATCGCATACATGTCACGAATATAGTTCTGAAATCTCGCCTTCATTGGACCAGCGCTTCTGGAGAAGAAGATGTTTGAAGGTTTTAGGGTTTTTTCAAGATGGCCGCCAAACCATGTGACGTATCAACAACAAATTAACAAACTTGAAAGAGGACCTCAGGGGGAATGTGCGTGTAAAGTTTCGCCTTAATCTGCATAGCCGTTCTGGAGAAGAAGATTTTAAAAAAAAAACACTAAAAAACAAGATGGCGGCCGAATTACGTCATCGATGACGTCAAAAAAAACATTTTCGTCAGTGATTTTTGGCGTAGATGATGCTCAGAATTTTTCAGATTTTTCCCATATGGCGTTCTACTTGACGAATTTTCACCGGTATATCGCTTCACCTATGACGTCACGAAAAATCACACGTGTTCCCCATAGGGAGCTTAGTAAAATGTATCAAACGAAAATTTTTTCCATTGCACGGTTTCCGAGATACAGATGTCCAAAGTTTATCGCTTTTTTCAAGATGGCGACCGTACCACGTGACCAATGACGTCATAATTATAACGTGATTGTGCTATCAAAAAGATACATACTATGGTGAAAATTTCCTGTCGATCGGACTTAGTGTTCCAGAGAAAATGATTTTTAAAGCGAAAAAGGGTGCAAAATGCCGGCGGAAGAATAATAATAATAATGCGTAATAATAAACAGAAGAAAAACAATAGGGTACCCTGTACTCACAGGGTACCCTAACTAGAACTGCCACTTTATAACTGCTGGCAGTGATGACCGGGTACCCAGTCCGTCCGCCTTTGATACAACATGGGACTTTCTGCAGATGACAGTCGCAAAGTTTGGCATTGAAAGGATAAGCGGTGCCAGAGAAAACATTATTTAATAGTGATACAAACACAGGCCTGCTTCGAGACGGCGCGGAACAGATGAGTTACGAACCGGGCAGCACAAAGCATTCAATTTCGTTATTACTGGCTTCCAGATTCAAATAATTAAATAATTCTGGCTCCCAAACCGCGTGACCGATCAGGTTGAAATTTTAAACTTTTATTTCGCATGTCACCTGAATTATAAATCTGAAGTTTCGCATATATAGAGGCAGCGGTTCCAGAGTAAACATTAATTAATATTTATCCTTCAATCCAAGATGGCGGCCAAACCATGTGACTTGTGATGTCATAATTTGCACCACGTGTGCAAACACGATGGTGGATGATAACTGCAAATTTTCGCTTCTCCAGGTTAAGCAGTTCCAGAGAAAACATTATTTAATATTTTTCTTAAAACCAACATGGCTGCCAAACCCTGGGCCCGATCGCGTTGAAATTTCAAACCCTCATTCCGCATGAGCGTTCCACCATAAACTTGATGTTTCACATTTATTGATGCAGTAGTTCCAGAGTAAACATTAATTAATATTTTTCCTTCAATCCAATATGGCTGCCAAACGTTGCATCGTACCTCAAAAGGGGGTGGGAACTTTTTATTCGTCATGGAGAGGCGGTCATAGTGGTGGAGTTTCGCCTGGATCTGTTCAGCCGTTTCAGAGAAAAAGACGTTTGAAGATATTGCTTTTCAATCCAAGATGGCTGACGAACCATGTGACCTATGACATCAGAAATGTATATTCTGCTTCCAACTGGGTATTGGAACACGTACGTGAAGTTTCGTGTTAATCGGTAAAGGTGCGTTTTTCAATCCAAGATGGCCGCCAAACCATGTGACGTGTGACATCATAATTTTTACCAAGCGTGCATACTGCCTGCTAGATGATAATTACAAATTTTCGATTCGTTTGGTTAAGCGGTTCCAGAGAAAACATTATTTAATATTTTTCTGAAATCCAAGATGGCGGCCAAACCATGTGACTTCTCAATTCGAAATTAACAAACTTATATCGCCTTCCTGTCCCGAATATCGTTCTGAAATCTCCCCTTCATTGGGCCAACGCTTCTGGAGAAGAAGATGTTTGAAGGTTTTCGGGTTTTTTCAAGATGGCCGCCAAACCATGTGACCGATCAAAAACAAATTAACAAACTTGAGAAAGGACCTCATGGGGAATATATCTGTGAAGTTTCGTCTTCATCTGTCTTGCCCTTCTGGAGAAGAAGATTTTTAAAATTTATTCATTTTCAATCCAAGATGGCTGCCGAACCTTGTGACCGAGGATATCATGAATTTAAATTCTGCTTTCCATCGTCGACCCGAACAAGTGTGTGAAGTTTTGTGTAAATCGGATAAAGTCTATTTTTCTATCCAAGATGGCCGCCAAACCATGTGACTTCTGAGGTAAAAAATTTTTACCATGTATGCAGACTTGAGCGAGGAAGGCACTTGCAAATTTTCGCTTCGATGGCTTATGAAATACCAGAGAAAACTTTATTTAATATTTTTCTTAAATCCAACATGGCGGCCAAACCATGTGACCTATCACTTTGAAATTAACAAACTTGCATCGCATACATGTCACGAATATAGTTCTGAAATCTCGCCTTCATTGGACCAGCGCTTCTGGAGAAGAAGATGTTTGAAGGTTTTAGGGTTTTTTCAAGATGGCCGCCAAACCATGTGACGTATCAACAACAAATTAACAAACTTGAAAGAGGACCTCAGGGGGAATGTGCGTGTAAAGTTTCGCCTTAATCTGCATAGCCGTTCTGGAGAAGAAGATTTTAAAAAAAACCACTAAAAAACAAGATGGCGGCCGAATTACGTCATCGATGACGTCAAAAAAAACATTTTCGTCAGTGATTTTTGGCGTAGATGATGCTCAGAATTTTTCAGATTTTTCCCATATGGCGTTCTACTTGACGAATTTTCACCGGTATATCGCTTCACCTATGACGTCACGAAAAATCACACGTGTTCCCCATAGGGAGCTTAGTAAAATGTATCAAACGAAAATTTTTTCCATTGCACGGTTTCCGAGATACAGATGTCCAAAGTTTATCGCTTTTTTCAAGATGGCGACCGTACCACGTGACCAATGACGTCATAATTATAACGTGATTGTGCTATCAAAAAGATACATACTATGGTGAAAATTTCCTGTCGATCGGACTTAGTGTTCCAGAGAAAATGATTTTTAAAGCGAAAAAGGGTGCAAAATGCCGGCGGAAGAATAATAATAATAATGCGTAATAATAAACAGAAGAAAAACAATAGGGTACCCTGTACTCACAGGGTACCCTAACTAGAACTGCCACTTTATAACTGCTGGCAGTGATGACCGGGTACCCAGTCCGTCCGCCTTTGATACAACATGGGACTTTCTGCAGATGACAGTCGCAAAGTTTGGCATTGAAAGGATAAGCGGTGCCAGAGAAAACATTATTTAATAGTGATACAAACACAGGCCTGCTTCGAGACGGCACGGAACAGATGAGTTACGAACCGGGCAGCACAAAGCATTCAATTTCGTTATTACTGGCTTCCAGATTCAAATAATTAAATAATTCTGGCTCCCAAACCGCGTGACCGATCAGGTTGAAATTTTAAACTTTTATTTCGCATGTCACCTGAATTATAAATCTGAAGTTTCGCATATATAGAGGCAGCGGTTCCAGAGTAAACATTAATTAATATTTATCCTTCAATCCAAGATGGCGGCCAAACCATGTGACTTGTGATGTCATAATTTGCACCACGTGTGCAAACACGATGGTGGATGATAACTGCAAATTTTCGCTTCTCCAGGTTAAGCAGTTCCAGAGAAAACATTATTTAATATTTTTCTTAAAACCAACATGGCTGCCAAACCCTGGGCCCGATCGCGTTGAAATTTCAAACCCTCATTCCGCATGAGCGTTCCACCATAAACTTGATGTTTCACATTTATTGATGCAGTAGTTCCAGAGTAAACATTAATTAATATTTTTACTTCAATCCAATATGGCTGCCAAACGTTGCATCGTACCTCAAAAGGGGTGGGAACTTTTATTCGTCATGGAGAGGCGGTCATAGTGGTGGAGTTTCGCCTGGATCTGTTCAGCCGTTTCAGAGAAAAAGACGTTTGAAGATATTGTTTTTCAATCCAAGATGGCTGACGAACCATGTGACCTATGACATCAGAAATGTATATTCTGCTTCCAACTGGGTATTGGAACACGTACGTGAAGTTTCGTGTTAATCGGTAAAGGTGCGTTTTTCAATCCAAGATGGCCGCCAAACCATGTGACGTGTGACATCATAATTTTTACCAAGCGTGCATACTGCCTGCTAGATGATAATTACAAATTTTCGATTCGTTTGGTTAAGCGGTTCCAGAGAAAACATTATTTAATATTTTTCTGAAATCCAAGATGGCGGCCAAACCATGTGACTTATCAATTCGAAATTAACAAACTTATATCGCCTTCCTGTCCCGAATATAGTTCTGAAATCTCCCCTTCATTGGGCCAACGCTTCTGGAGAAGAAGATGTTTGAAGGTTTTCAGGTTTTTTCAAGATGGCCGCCAAACCATGTGACCGATCAAAAACAAATTAACAAACTTGAGAAAGGACCTCATGGGGAATATATCTGTGAAGTTTCGTCTTCATCTGTCTTGCCCTTCTGGAGAAGAAGATTTTTAAAATTTATTCATTTTCAATCCAAGATGGCTGCCGAACCTTGTGACCGAGGATATCATGAATTTAAATTCTGCTTTCCATCGTCGACCCGAACAAGTGTGTGAAGTTTTGTGTAAATCGGATAAAGTCTATTTTTCTATCCAAGATGGCCGCCAAACCATGTGACTTCTGAGGTAAAATTTTTTACCATGTATGCAGACTTGAGCGAGGAAGGCACTTGCAAATTTTCGCTTCGATGGCTTATGAAATACCAGAGAAAACTTTATTTAATATTTTTCTTAAATCCAACATGGCGGCCAAACCATGTGACCTATCACTTTGAAATTAACAAACTTGCATCGCATACATGTCACGAATATAGTTCTGAAATCTCGCCTTCATTGGACCAGCGCTTCTGGAGAAGAAGATGTTTGAAGGTTTTAGGGTTTTTTCAAGATGGCCGCCAAACCATGTGACGTATCAACAACAAATTAACAAACTTGAAAGAGGACCTCTGGGGGAATGTGCGTGTAAAGTTTCGCCTTAATCTGCATAGCCGTTCTGGAGAAGAAGATTAAAAAAAAAACACTAAAAACAAGATGGCGGCCGAATTACGTCATCGATGACGTCAAAAAACATTTTCGTCAGTGATTTTTGGCGTAGATGATGCTCAGAATTTTTCAGATTTTTCCCATATGGCGTTCTACTTGACGAATTTTCACCGGTATATCGCTTCACCTATGACGTCACGAAAAATCACACGTGTTCCCCATAGGGAGCTTAGTAAAATGTATCAAACGAAAATTTTTTCCATTGCACGGTTTCCGAGATACAGATGTCCAAAGTTTATCGCTTTTTTCAAGATGGCGACCATACCACGTGACCAATGACGTCATAATTATAACGTGATTGTGCTATCAAAAAAGATACATACTATGGTGAAAATTTCCTGTCGATCGGACTTAGTGTTCCAGAGAAAATGATTTTTAAAGCGAAAAAGGGTGCAAAATGCCGGCGGAAGAATAATAATAATAATGCGTAATAATAAACAGAAGAAAAACAATAGGGTACCCTGTACTCACAGGGTACCCTAATAAATAATAAACATAAGAAAAACAATAGGGTACCCTGTACTCACAGGGTACCCTAATAAACATAAGAAAAACAATAGGGTACCCTGTACTCACAGGGTACCCTAACTAGAACTGCCACTTTATAACTGCTGGCAGTGATGACCGGGTACCCAGTCCGTCCGCCTTTGACACAACTGATACAACATGAGACGAAAATCATAGTCGCAAAGTTTCGCATTTATCGTATAAGCGGTGCCAGAGAAAACATTATTTAATCGTGATACAAACACAGGCCTGCTTCGAGACGGCGCGGAACAGACGAGTTACGAACCGGGCAGCACAAAGCGTTCAATTTCCTTATTACTGGCGAACAGATTCAAATAATTAAATAATTCTGGCTCCCAAACCGCGTGACCGATCAGGTTGAAATTATAAACTTTTGTTTCGCATGTCGGCTAAATTACAAATGCGAAGTTTCGTATATATAGAAGCAGCGGTTCCAGAGTAAACATTAATTAATATTTAACCTTCAATCCAAGATGGCGGCCAAACCATGTGACTTGTGATGTCATAATTTTCACCACATGTGCAAACACGATCGAAGACGAGAAGTGCAAATTTTCGCTTCGCTCGGTTAAGCAGTTCCAGAGAAAACATTATTTAATATTTTTCTTAAAACCAACATGGCTGCCAAACCCTGGGCCCGATCCCGTTGAAATTTGAAACCCTCATTCCGGATGACTGTTCCACCATAAAGGTGATGTTTCACATTTATTGATGCAGTAGTTCCAGAGTAAACATTAATTAATATTTTTCCTTCAATCCACAATGGCTGCCAAACGTTGCGTCGTACCTCAAAAGGGGGTGGGAACTTTTTATTCGTCATGGAGAGGCGGTCATAGTGGTGGAGTTTCGCCTGGATCTGTTCAGTCCTTTCAGAGAAAAAGACGTTTAAAGATATTATTTTTTAATCCAAGATGGCTGATGAACCATGTGACCTATGACATCAGAAATTTATATTCTGCTTCCAACTGGGTATTGCAACACGATTGTGAAGTTTCGTGTTAATCGGTAAAGGTGCGTTTTTCTATCCAAGATGGCCGCCAAACCATGTAACGTGTGATGTCATAATTTTTACCATGCGTGCATACACGATGGTAGATGACAATTACAAATTTTCGATTCGTTTGGTTCAGTGGTTCCAGAGAAAACATTATTTAATATTTTTCTTAAATCCAAGATGGCGGCCAAACCGTCTAACGTATCAATTCGAAATTAACAAACTTATATCGCCTACGTGTCCCGAATATAGTTCTGAAATCTCCCCTTCATCCGACCAGCGCTTCTGGAGAAGAAGATGTTTGAAGGTTTTCGGGTTTTTTCAAGATGGCCGCCGAACCATGTGACCGATCAAGAACAAATTAACAAACTTGAGAAAGGACCTCATGGGGAATATATGAGTGAAGTTTCGTCTTCATCTGTCTTGCCCTTCTGGAGAAGAAGATTTTTAAAATTTATTCATTTTCAATCCAAGATGGCTGCCGAACCTTGTGACCTATGATATCATAAATTTAAATTCTGCTTTCCATCGTCGACCCGAACAAGTGTGTCGATTTTCGCGTAAATCGGATAAAGTCTATTTTTCAATCCAAGATGGCCACCAAACCATGTGACTTCTGAGGTAAAAATTTTTTACCATGTATGCAGACTTGAGGGAGGAAGGCACTTGCAAATTTTCGCTTTGATGGCTTATGAAATACCAGAGAAAACATTATTTAATATTTTTCTTAAATCCAACATGGCGGCCAAACCATGTGACCAATCACTTCGAAATTAACAAACTTGCATCGCATACATGTCACGAATGTAGTTCTGAAATCTCGCCTTCATTGGACCAGCGCTTCTGGAGAAGAAGATGTTTGAAGGTTTTAGGGTTTTTTCAAGATGGCCGCCAAACCATGTGACGTATCAACAACAAATTAACAAACTTGAAAGAGGACGTCAGGGGGAATGTGCCTGTAAAGTGTCGCCTCAATCTGCACAGCCGTTCTGGAGAAGAAGATTTTTTTTTAAAAAACACTAAAAAACAAGTTGGCGGCCGAATTACGTCATCTATGACGTCAAAAATAACATTTTTGACGATGAATTTTGTCGTAGATGACGCTCAAAATTTTTCAGATTTTTCCTATATGGCGTTCTACTTGACGAATTTTCACCGGTATATCGCTTCACCTATGACGTCACGAAAAATCACACGTATTCCCCATAGTGAGTTTAGTAAAATGTATGAAACGAAAAAAATTTTCCATTGCACGGTTTCCGAGATACAGAGGTCCAAAGTTTATCGTTTTTTTCAAGATGGCGCCCGCACCACGTGACCAATGACGTCATAATTATAACGTGATTGTGCTATCAAAAAAGATACATACTACGGTGAAAATTTCGTGTAGATCGGACTTTGCGTTCCTGAGAAAATGATTTTTAAAGCGAAAACAGGCCGCAAAATGCCGGCGGAAAAATAATAATAATAATAAATAAACATAAGAAAAACAATAGGGTACCCTGTACTGACAGGGTACCCTAATAAACATAAGAAAAACAATAGGGTACCCTGTACTCACAGGGTACCCTAACTAGAACTGCCACTTTATAACTGCTGGCAGTGATGACCGGGTACCCAGTCCGTCCGCCTTTGATACAACATGGGACTTTCTGCAGATGACAGTCGCAAAGTTCCGCATTGAAAGGATAAGCGGTGCCAGAGAAAACATTATTCAATAGTGATACAAACACAGGCCTGCTTCGAGAGGGCGCGGAACAGACGAGTTACGAACCGGGCAGCACAAAGCATTCAATTTCGTTATTACTGGCTTCCAGATTCAAATAATTAAATAATTCTGGCTCCCAAACCGCGTGACCGATCAGGCTGAAATTTTAAACTTT
Organism: Eptatretus burgeri; assembly: GCF_056783735.1. Taxonomy (NCBI): domain Eukaryota; kingdom Metazoa; phylum Chordata; class Myxini; order Myxiniformes; family Myxinidae; genus Eptatretus; species Eptatretus burgeri. Next base: position 35,610 of record NW_028222403.1, read on the forward strand.
TGTTTCACATGTAGCCTAAATTATAAATATGAAGTTTCGCATATATCGAAGTAGTGGTTCCAGAGTAAACATGGATTAATATTTATCCTTCAATCTAAGATGGCGGCCAAACCATGTGACTTGTGACCTCATAATTTTTACCATGTATGCAGATATCATGGAGGATGACAGACGCAAATTTTCGCTTCGATAGGTTAAGCAGTTCCAGAGAAAACATTATTTAATATTTTTCTTAAATTCAATATGGCTGCCAAACCATGTGACCTATCAATTAGAAATTAACAAACTTGTATTCCCTACTCATGTGCAATAGGGGTGTGAAGTTTCCCCTTGGTCAGATCAGGTGTTCTGGAGAAGAAGATGTTTGAAGGTTTTCAGGTAAATTCAAGATGGCCGCCAAACCATGTGACCAATCAAGAACAAATTAACAAACTTGAGAAAGGACCTCATGGGGAATATATGTGTGAAGTTTTGGCTTAATCTGTCTTGCCTTTCTGGAGAAGAAGATTTTTAAAATTTATTCATTTTCAATCCAAGATGGCTGACGAAGCATGTGACCTATGACATCAGAAATTTATATTCTGCTTCCAACTGGGTATTGGAACAGGTTTGTAAAGTTTCGTGTTAATCGGTAAAGGTGCGTTTTTATCCAAGATGGCCGCTAAACCATGTGACTTGTGATGTCATAATTTTTGCCATGCGTGCATACACGATGGTAGATGATAATTACAAATTTTCGATTTGTTTGGTTCAGCGGTTCCAGAGAAAACATTATTTAATATTTTACTTAAATCCAAGATGGCGGCCAAACCGTCTAACGTATCAATTCGAAATTAACAAACTTATATCGCCTACCTGTCCCGAATATAGTTCTGAAATCTCCCCTTCATCCGACCAGCGCTTCTGGAGAAGAAGATGTTTGAAGGTTTTAGGGTTTTTTCAAGATGGCCGCCGAACCATGTGACCGATCAAGAACAAATTAACAAACTTGAGAAAGGACCTCATGGGGAATATATGTGTGAAGTTTCGTCTTCATCTGTCTTGCCCTTCTGGAGAAGAAGATTTTTAAAATTTATTCATTTTCAATCCAAGATGGCTGCCGAACCTTGTGACCTATGATATCATAAATTTAAATTCTGCTTTCCATCGTCGACCCGAACAAGTGTGTGAAGTTTCGTGTAAATCGGATAAAGTCTATTTTTCTATCCAAGATGGCCGCCAAACCATGTGACTTCTGAGGTAAAATTTTTTACCATGTATGCAGACTTGAGGGAGGAAGGCACTTGCAAATTTTCGCTTCGATGGCTTATGAAATACCAGAGAAAACATTATTTAATATTTTTCTTAAATCCAACATGGCGGCCAAACCATGTGACCTATCACTTCGAAATTAACAAACTTGCATCGCATCCATGTCACAAATATAATTCTGAAATCTCGCCTTCATTGGACCAGCGCTTCTGGAGAAGAAGATGTTTGAAGGTTTTAAGGTTTTTTCAAGATGGCCGCCAAACCATGTGACGTATCAACAACAAATTAACAAACTTGAAAGAGGACCTCAGGGCGCATATACCTGTGAAGTTTCGCCTCACTCTGCACAGCCGTTCTGGTGAAGAAGATTTTTAAAAAAAAGATTTTCAAAACAAGATGGCGGCCGAATTACGTCACCGATGACGTCAAGAAATTTTTTTTCTACGATGAATTTTGGTGTAGATGACGCTCAAGAAATTTCAAATTTTTCCCATGTGGCGTTCTACTTGACGAATTTTCACCGGGATACCTCTTCACCGATGACGTCACGAAAAATCACACGTGTTCCCGAGAGGGAGCTTGTTAAAATGTATGAAGCGAAAAAATTTTTACCCTGGAAGATTTCAGAGATACAGAGGTCCAAAGTTTATCGTTTTTTTCAAGATGGCGCCCGCACCACGTGACCAATGACGTCATAATTATAACGTGATTGTGCTATCAAAAAAGATACATACTACGGTGAAAATTTCGTGTCGATCGGACTTTGCGTTCCTGAGAAAATGATTTTTAAAGTGAAAACAGGGCGCAAAATGCCGGCGGAAAAATAATAATAATAATAAATAATAAACATAAGAAAAACAATAGGGTACCCTGTACTCACAGGGTACCCTAACTAGAACTGCCACTTTATAACTGCTGGCAGTGATGACCGGGTACCCAGTCCGTCCGCCTTTGACACAACTGATACAACATGAGACGAAAATCATAGTCGCAAAGTTTCGCATTTATCGTATAAGCGGTGCCAGAGAAAACATTATTTAATCGTGATACAAACACAGGCCTGCTTCGAGACGGCGCGGAACAGACGAGTTACGAACCGGGCAGCACAAAGCGTTCAATTTCCTTATTACTGGCGAACAGATTCAAATAATTAAATAATTCTGGCTCCCAAACCGCGTGACCGATCAGGTTGAAATTATAAACTTTTGTTTCGCATGTCGGCTAAATTACAAATGCGAAGTTTCGTATATATAGAAGCAGCGGTTCCAGAGTAAACATTAATTAATATTTAACCTTCAATCCAAGATGGCGGCCAAACCATGTGACTTGTGATGTCATAATTTTCACCACATGTGCAAACACGATCGAAGACGAGAAGTGCAAATTTTCGCTTCGCTCGGTTAAGCAGTTCCAGAGAAAACATTATTTAATATTTTTCTTAAAACCAACATGGCTGCCAAACCCTGGGCCCGATCCCGTTGAAATTTGAAACCCTCATTCCGGACTGACTGTTCCACCATAAAGGTGATGTTTCACATTTATTGATGCAGTAGTTCCAGAGTAGAACATTAATTAATATTTTTCCTTCAATCCACAATGGCTGCCAAACCATGTGACCAATCAAGAACAAATTAACAAAGTTGAGAACTTTTATTCGTCATGGAGAGGCGGTCATATGTGGTGGAGTTTCGCCTGGATCTGTTCAGTCCTTTCAGAGAAAAAGACGTTTAAAGATATTATTCATTTTCAATCCAAGATGGCTGATGAACCATGTGACCTATGACATCAGAAATTTATATTCTGCTTCCAACTGGGTATTGCAACACGATTGTGAAGTTTCGTGTTAATCGGTAAAGGTGCGTTTTTCTATCCAAGATGGCCGCCAAACCATGTAACGTGTGATGTCATAATTTTTACCATGCGTGCATACACGATGGTAGATGACAATTACAAATTTTCGATTCGTTTGGTTCAGTGGTTCCAGAGAAAACATTATTTAATATTTTTCTTAAATCCAAGATGGCGGCCAAACCGTCTAACGTATCAATTCGAAATTAACAAACTTATATCGCCTACGTGTCCCGAATATAGTTCTGAAATCTCCCCTTCATCCGACCAGCGCTTCTGGAGAAGAAGATGTTTGAAGGTTTTCGGGTTTTTTCAAGATGGCCGCCGAACCATGTGACCGATCAAGAACAAATTAACAAACTTGAGAAAGGACCTCATGGGGAATATATGAGTGAAGTTTCGTCTTCATCTGTCTTGCCCTTCTGGAGAAGAAGATTTTTAAAATTTATTCATTTTCAATCCAAGATGGCTGCCGAACCTTGTGACCTATGATATCATAAATTTAAATTCTGCTTTCCATCGTCGACCCGAACAAGTGTGTCGATTTTCGCGTAAATCGGATAAAGTCTATTTTTCAATCCAAGATGGCCGCCAAACCATGTGACTTCTGAGGTAAAAAATTTTTACCATGTATGCAGACTTGAGGGAGGAAGGCACTTGCAAATTTTCGCTTTGATGGCTTATGAAATACCAGAGAAAACATTATTTAATATTTTTCTTAAATCCAACATGGCGGCCAAACCATGTGACCAATCACTTCGAAATTAACAAACTTGCATCGCATACATGTCACGAATGTAGTTCTGAAATCTCGCCTTCATTGGACCAGCGCTTCTGGAGAAGAAGATGTTTGAAGGTTTTAGGGTTTTTTCAAGATGGCCGCCAAACCATGTGACGTATCAACAACAAATTAACAAACTTGAAAGAGGACGTCAGGGGGGATGTGCCTGTAAAGTGTCGCCTCAATCTGCACAGCCGTTCTGGAGAAGAAGATTTTTTTTTAAAAAAACACTAAAAAACAAGATGGCGGCCGAATTACGTCATCTATGACGTCAAAAATAACATTTTTGACGATGAATTTTGTCGTAGATGACGCTCAAAATTTTTCAGATTTTTCCTATATGGCGTTCTACTTGACGAATTTTCACCGGTATATCGCTTCACCTATGACGTCACGAAAAATCACACATATTCCCCATAGTGAGTTTAGTAAAATGTATCAAACGAAAAATTTTGCCATTGCACGGTTTCCGAGATACAGAGGTCCAAAGTTTATCGTTTTTTTCAAGATGGCGCCCGCACCACGTGACCAATGACGTCATAATTATAACGTGATTGTGCTATCAAAAAAGATACATACTACGGTGAAAATTTCGTGTCGATCGGACTTTGCGTTCCTGAGAAAATGATTTTTAAAGCGAAAACAGGCCGCAAAATGCCGGCGGAAAAATAATAATAATAATGCGTAATAATAATAATAATAAACAGAAGGAAAACAATAGGGTACCCTGCACTCACAGGGTACCCTAATAAACAGAAGAAAAACAATAGGGTACCCTGTACTGACAGGGTACCCTAACTAGAACTGCCACTTTATAACTGCTGGCAGTGATGACCGGGTACCCAGAAGTGTCCGCCTTTGACACAACTGATACAACATGAGACTTAAATCGTAGTCGCAAAGTTTTGCCTTGATAGGATAGGCGGTGCCAGAGAAAACATTATTTAATGGTGATACAAACACAGGCCTGCTTCGAGACAGCACGGAACAGACGAGTTACGAAGCGGGCAGCACAAAACGTTCAATTTCGTTATTACTGGCGAACAGATTCAAATAATTAAATAATTCTGGCTGCCAAACCGTATGACCGATCAGATTGAAATTTTAAACTCTTCTTTCACATGTCGGCTAAATTACAAATGTGAAGTTTCGTACATATAGAAGCAGCGGTTCCAGAGTAAACATTAATTAATATTTATCTTTCAATCCAAGATGGTGGCCAAACCATGTGACATGTGACGTCATAATTTTCACCACGTGTGGAAACACGATGGGAGATAATAACTGCAAATTTTTACTTCGCTATATTAAGCAGTTCCAGAGAAAATATTATTTAATATTTTTCTTAAAACCAACATGGCTGCCAAACCCTGGGCCCGATCCTGTTGAAATTTCAAACCCACATTCCGCATGAGTGGTGCACCATAACGGTGATGTTTCACATTTATTGATGTAGTAGTTCCAGAGTAAACATTAATTAATATTTTTCCTTCAATCCACTATGGCTGCCAAACGTTGCATCGTACCTCAAAAAGGGGTGAGAACTTTTTATTCGTCTTGGAGAGGCGGTCATAGTGGTGGAGTTTCGCCTTGGATCTTTTCAGTCGTTTCAGAGAAAAAGACGTTTAAAGATATTATTTTTCAATCCAAGATGGCTGACGAACCATGTGACCTATGACATCACAAATTTATATTCTGCATCCAACTTGGTATTGGAACACGTTTGGGAAGTTTCGTGTAAATCGGTAAAGGTGCGTTTTTCTATCCAAGATGGCCGCCAAACCATGTGACGTGTGACGTCATAATTTTTACCACGTGTGCACAGACGATGCTAGATTATAATTGCAAACTTTCGATTTGTTAGGTTAAGCGGTTCCAAAGAAAACATTATTTAATATTTTTCTTAAATCCAACATGGCGGCCAAACCGTGTGACTTATCAATTCGAAATTAACAAACTTATATCGCCTACCTATCCCGAATATAGTTCTGAAATCTCCCCTTCCTCGGACCAGCGCTTCTGGAGAAGAAGATGTTTGAAGGTTTTAGGGTTTTTTCAAGATGGCCGCCAAACCATGTGACCGATCAAGAAGAAATTAACAAACTTGAGAAAGGACCTCATGGGGAATATATGTGTGAAGTTTCGGCTTAATCTGTCTTGCCCTTCTGGAGAAGAAGATTTTTAAAATTTATTCATTTTCAATCCAAGATGGCTGACGAACCATGTGACCTATGACATCACAAATTTAGATTCTGCTTCCAACTGGGTATTGGAACACGTTTGTGAAGTTTCGTGTTAATCGGTAAAGGTGCGTTTTTCTATCCAAGATGGCCGCCAAACCATGTGACGTGTGACATCATAATTTTTACCACGCGTGCACACACGATGGTAGATGATAATTGCAAACTTTCGATTCGTTAGGTTAAGCGGTTCCAGAGAAAACATTATTTAATATTTTTCTTAAATCCAACATGGCGGCCAAACCATGTGACTTATCAATTCGAAATTAACAAACTTATATCGCCTACGTGTCCCGAATATACTTCTGAAATCTGGCCTTCATCCGACCAGCGCTTCTGGAGAAGAAGATGTTTGAAGGTTTTAGGGTTTTTTCAAGATGGCCGCCAAACCATGTGACCGATCAAGAAGAAATTAACAAACTTGAGAAAGGACCTCATGGGGAATATATGTGTGAAGTTTCGT